>NC_058085.1:37251415-37379173 GCF_014858855.1 Bufo gargarizans | reverse complement strand
AGTGGAGGTACCACAGGGTCAGTATTGGGCCCCTTTTTAATATGTTTATTAATCATATAGTAGAGAGCACTTACAGGGAAGATTTTCAGTAATTACCGATGGTACTAAGCTCTGTAAGATAATAGAGACAGAGCAGGGTATGATATTACACAGGGATTTGGGGAAGCTGGGGGCTTGGGTGGAGATACAGCGAATAACATTTAATCTGGAAAAAATGAAGGTTGTGCACTTGTCAGAGGAAACAATGTACAAATATGTATAAAATAGTCAAACATTGGGTTAAACTGCCACTAAAAGACTTGGACAGGAAAACTGGACAGGAAAACGTACCTTTAGAGACCAATGCCAGACAGCGGCGGCCAAGGCAAGTAAAAGAACATAGTTTACCTCTATATAAATCACCAGCCAGACCACACATGGAATATTATGTACAATTTTGGGCATCTGTGTATAAGAAGGACATAGTGGAACTAGAGCAAGTGCAGAAGAGGCTGATCAAGGTAATTAAGGGGATGGGTTATCAAACTTGGGTTTAGCTACGAGGACCGCTTGGGGCAAACTAATTTTAATGTACATCAACAGAGACTACAGAAATCTTTCTAATGACACACCTAGACCTGTGTCCATGACAAGTGGACATCCTCAAGGTCTAGAGGAAAACTTTCTACAGCAACATAGAAGAGGATTCTTTACTGTAAGAGCATTGAGACTATGGAGCTCGGAGGTTGGGATGGCTGATTCATTGTATAGGTTCAGCACAGGTCTGGATCTGGATGACTTTCATGAATGTCAAATTGATGAGTGTATGCTAGATTTTTAGAGATGGGGCATTGATCCAGGGAGTTATTCTAATTCAAAGTTTGAAAGAAATTTCCTCCCTTAATAAGGGGTAATTGGCATGTGAATTATAGGAGCTTTTGCCTTCCTCTGAATCTACACCGTAGGATTATCAGCTGGAATTTTAAGCTTTATAAACTATGTATTCGTGTATTTTGGAATCCTTTGAATTTTCATGAATTTTAAGGAGTGTTGCGTGACCAGGTTCTTTGAAAGCCGATCCATGAAATCTCAGAATAGTAAGTATATTACACACTTTCTTCTACAGGTGTGTGACCTGTAATTATGATGGCTTTGGGGGGCCCGATGGGTCCCAGAAAACCCCCTTTAAACCATAAAATAATAACTTTCTACAACACCACTAGAGGGAGCTGAAGAGCATTCTGCATACTGTTATACTTCTAAGCTCAGTGTTATTACTATAGATACTTTATAGGGTTCATTAGGTTTATAGGACCCATGGCCACCTATGCAAACGGTCTCCATACTATAACCGGGGGGAAAACTCTGACCACACTGAAGGGGCCACAGTAAACCATATCCTCTTAAGACATGTCCATCACATCATGTTCTTTCAGAAACTGCAAACCACTTAAAAAAGTTTTCAACAGATATAAAACTTTCCAGTAAATGCAGCTATTATATTAAGAGGTCTTACCCAACGAACCTTAATTGATTAATAATTTCATGTGTTCTCCAGCTGGGATGGATGATAAATAAAAGTGCTGGAAAGGAACCAATGTTTGACTTATTCCCAACGCACCATATATTTTAATTAACCGTGAAGAGGCTAAGGTGCCCCCCCATCCTCCTTCTCCAATAAACTAATATATTAACACAGCCCTGACAAGCTAATTAAGCCAGTTTTACAGCACCTATCTGTTGGAGGTAGGAAAGGCCGGCCAGGACCTGTCTACTGATGCACTGATCTGATTAAAAAATAATTACTGCCAGGGACGGAGCAAGAAGTTAATTAAAATAATAAAGTGTAACATTATTGAAAATGGTTAATTCCGCTACATTCTCTTGACTTACATGATGGATACACGAAGAACTGATGCTGAGAGAAAGGGAGGAAAGTGCTCAAGTGATGACACCTGCAATATGCTACATCCGACTAGATTAGACTTACTGTGAGATCCATCAGACTTATTATAGGTTTTGAAAAGCCTACAAAAAATGTAAAGTAAGATCCATAAACAAAAATATAACTAACAAAATACTAGACCTATATGAATGATTGTAATCATATATAACTGCAAAAAAAATGCTCATCTGTACAAAATATGACTACTATACTACTAGCTCAAAAGGTACAAGTATATAACTACTATAATACTGCCTCCTATGTACAAGAATATAACTACTATATCACTGTCTCCTGTGTACAAGAATATAACTACTATAATACTGACTCCTATGTACAAGTATATAACTACTATAATACTGCCTCCTATGTACAAGAATATAACTACTATAATACTGTTCCTATGTACAAGAATATAACTACTATAATACTGCTCCTATGTACAAGAATATAACTACTATAATACTGCTCCTATGTACAAGAATATAACTACTATAATACTGCTCCTATGTACAAGAATATAACTACTATAATACTGCTCCTATGTACAAGAATAGAACTACTATAATACTGCTCCTATGTACAAGAATATAACTACTATAATACTGCTCCTATGTACAAGAATAGAACTACTATAATACTGCTCCTATGTACAAGAATAGAACTACTATAATACTGCTCCTATGTACAAGAATATAACTACTATAATACTGCTCCTATGTACAAGAATATAACTACTTTAATACTGCATTCTATAGACAAGAATATTACTATTATAATACTGCCTTCTATGTACAAAAATATAACTACTATAATGCTGCTCCTATGTACAAGAATATAACTACTATAATACTGCCTCCTATGTACAAGAATATAACTACTATAATACTGCCTCATATGTACAAGAATATAACTACTATAATACTGCTTGTCGAGATTCGAACCCGTGACCAGCCACATCCCAGGCGGTAGCCCTGCTTACTAGGCTACCATCCTCTCTGTACGGCATACATATTAGGACATCGTCAGACATCATCCACAACTCCATCCTCCGTCAGGCAAAACTCCATCAGCCCTCAGACATCAGACAAAACTCCGTCCTCCGTCAGGCAAAACTCCATCAGACATCAGACAAAACTCCGTCCTCCGTCAGACAAAACTCCATCAGACCTCAGACATCAGACAAAACTCCGTCCTCCATCAGGCAAAACTCCATCAGACCTCAGACATCAGACAAAACTCCGTCCTCCGTCACCCAAAACTCCATCAGACCTCAGACATCAGACAAAACTCCGTCCTCCGTCACCCAAAACTCCATCAGACCTCAGACATCAGACAAAACTCCGTCCTCCGTCACCCAAAACTCCATCAGACCTCAGACATCAGACAAAACTCCGTCCTCCGTCAGGCAAAACTCCATCAGACATCAGACAAAACTCCGTCCTCCGTCAGACAAAACTCCATCAGCCCTCAGACATCAGACAAAACTCCGTTCTCCGTCACCCAAAACTCCATCAGACCTCAGACATCAGACAAAACTCCGTCCTCCGTCACCCAAAACTCCATCAGACCTCAGACATCAGACAAAACTCCGTCCTCCATCAGGCAAAACTCCATCAGACCTCAGACATCAGACAAAACTCCATCAGACCTCAGACATCAGACAAAACTCCGTCCTCCGTCAGGCAAAACTCCATCAGACCTCAGACATCAGACAAAACTCCGTCCTCCATCAGGCATCAGCCAAAACTCCGTCCTCCCTAACTCAAAATACGCCCTACTACACACACTATTCACCTGACGGAGCTGCTAGCTGCTGGAGAGGCAAAGGACCTGTGATGACGTCATGACCATGTGACGAGTCACATGTGTGGGAGGGGTCAGACGTACACAGCAGCTGGTAGAGTGTACAGAACAGTAGCCATCAAATAGAGCTCTGTACTAGAGATGTGTGTGTAACCTGCATGTAGCAGAGCTGTGTACTGTGTTACAGAGATGTATGTGTAACCTGCAGGTAGCAGATCTGTATGTGTAACCTGCAGGTAGCAGGGCTGTGTACTGTGTAGCAGATCTGTATGTGTAACCTGCAGGTAGCAGAGCTGTGTACTGTGTAGTAGATCTGTATGTGTAACCTGCATGTAGCAGAGCTGTGTACTGTGTTACAGAGATGTATGTGTAACCTGCAGGTAGCAGAGCTGTGTACTGTGTTACAGAGATGTATGTGTAACCTGCATGTAGCAGAGTGGTGTACTGTGTTATAGAGATGTATGTGTAACCTGCAGGTAGCAGATCTGTATGTATAACCTGCAGGTAGCAGAGCTGTGTACTGTGTAGCAGATCTGTATGTGTAACCTGCAGGTAGCAGAGCTGTGTACTGTGTAGTAGATCTGTATGTGTAACCTGCATGTAGCAGAGCTGTGTACTGTGTTACAGAGATGTATGTGTAACCTGCAGGTAGCAGAGCTGTGTACTGTGTAGCAGATCTGTATGTGTAACCTGCAGGTAGCAGAGCTGTGTACTGTGTAGCAGATCTGTATGTGTAACCTGCATGTAGCAGAGCTGTGTACTGTGTAGCAGAGCTGTATGTGTAACCTGCATGTAGCAGAGCTGTGTACTGTGTAGCAGTGCTGTATGTGTAACCTGCATGTAGCAGTGCTGTGTACTGTGTAGCAGAGCTGTATGTGTAACCTGCATGTAGCAGTGCTGTGTACTGTGTAGCAGAGCTGTATGTGTAACCTGCATGTAGCAGAGCTGTGTACTGTGTTACAGAGATGTATGTGTAACCTGCAGGTAGCAGAGCTGTGTACTGTGTAGCAGATCTGTATGTGTAACCTGCATGTAGCAGAGCTGTGTACTGTGAAGCAGAGCTGTATGTGTAACCTGCATGTAGCAGAGCTGTGTACTGTGTAGCAGTGCTGTATGTGTAATCTGCATGTAGCAGAGCTGTGTACTGTGTAGCAGAGCTGTATGTGTAACCTGCATGTAGCAGAGCTGTGTACTGTGTAGCAGAGCTGTATGTGTAACCTGCATGTAGCAGTGCTGTGTACTGTGTAGCAGAGCTGTATTTGTAACCTGAATGTAGCAGAGCTGTGTACTGTGTAGCAGAGCTGTATGTGTAATCTGCATGTATCAGAGCTGTGTCCTGTGTAGCGGAGCTGTATGTGTAACCTGCATGTAGCAGGCTGTGTACTGTGTTACAGGGATGTATGTGCAACCTGCATGTAGCAGTGCTGTGTACTGTGTTACAGAGATGTGTGTGTAACCGCATGTAGCAGAGCTTTTTACTGTGTAACAGAGATGTGTGTGTAACCTGGGAACTATAAAAAAGTGTAAAATAAAACAAAAAAATTCAGATCACCCCCCTTTTCCCAAAATGAAAATAAAAAAAAATAAAAAAATACACATCATGGGTGTCGCAATGTGTAAAAACACCCATTGTATAAAAATATATTCCCCATACGGCAAACGGCAAAACAGAAGAAAAAAAAGAGTCCAAATGTCCGATTCGCCGTTTTTGGTCGCTTCATTTGCTACAAAAATGTAAATAAAAAGCGATCAAAAAGTCTTAAACACCCCAGAATGGTATCAGTGAAAAGTTCAGATTGCCCCGCAAAAAATGAGCCCCCACCCAGCGCCGTACACATAATTACAAAAAAGTTATAGAGCTCAAAATATGACGACAAAAAAAAAAAATCAGATTCTGTAAATCTCCTGTCACTCCGAGTTACTCAGAATTGGTAACCCTAATTAATAAATACATGCAACATGAATGCATATATGCCGCTTCACACAGATCACAAGTGTTAGGCCTCTTGCACATGAACGTTGTTGGTCCATTCCGTGCATTGGGGACAGCAATTTGCAGTCCCCAATGCACGGGCAACGTGCGTGCAGCAGCCGGGACAGATCCAGACCCATTCAACTTGAATAGGTCCGTGAATATGTTCTACTTTTTTGCTGTGCGGAGGCACGGCCAGAAACACCACGGAAGCACTCTGTAGTGCTTCTGTGGGGATCCGATCCGTGTTTCTGTTCCGTTCAAGTGAATGGGTCGACATCACGGATGCGGGATGCACACGGCTGGTGCCCTGTGTATTGCGGAGTATGTGGGCCACAATACAACTACAGGCACACAGCGACCATGTGCAAGAGGCCTTACAAAGATGGGATTTAAGGTGCACATCCTCTTGTGCTTCCCATATTCCACAGATTTATATCACACAGCTACTTACAGTTGTGGGAGGAGCTAAGCGAGGAACAGAATAGGCATGCCTACGGACTGTCCTAGATCAACTGGCTGGAGTGTGCCCGGCGCCAGTGACGAGGTACGGCCTGAATAGTGGGCCACCTAGGAGGAGAGTATGAGAAAAGGGGATGGGAGGGAGGGGCAACAACGGGCGCCCTCCTGCTTGTAGGAGGGGGTTTATAAAGGGGGAGCACGCTCCTCCCACAATTACAGGCTGCAAGCAGCCTTCAACATTTGTGGGAGGAGCTAAGCGAGGAACAGAATAGGCATGCCTACGGACTGTCCTAGATCAACTGGCTGGAGTGTGCCCGGCGCCAGTGACGAGGTACGGCCTGAATAGTGGCCAAAGAGAACTGGTACGTAGCAGGGAGTGAAGCATTAATTGAAGCATAGTGTGAACTAATGCCAAAGATCAAAAGGCTCTGGAGATCTCCGCCCGTGGATTCGGAATGTACTTTGTGAAGCCGGACGACCGCCAACGACCCATCTTGCGGATGACATGCGCCGGCACCCGATGACTTGATGCTGCGGATGCGGCCCCTAGCAGAAGGAGTGCCTGGATGTCGTGCTAGGCATGAACCCAGCCCTGCGGCCAGGGTACGGATGTTGACATAAACAGGGTTTAAGGCAGGTGCCTACCGTTGATCGGGAGCCCCGGGTCGTCTAGAGCGGAAAATCGGAGGGAGGCCAGGAGCTCCTGGAGCACCTTGGCGGAACACCAACAGTCGGCCGTAGGGAAGAACTCTACCTCGGTGGGAGGACCAGCCAGATTGGACTCGGTGGCCGGGATGGACCGTATGAAGTGGACCAAATTCCAGGCGAGATGTTGCCTGAGCAGGGTCGCTCGGTTGACCGTGCCGCAGGTGAACTCCCCCGGTCCAAGAGCCCGTGGAACCCTAGGTACATGGCTGCTTGGTGATGATGCTTGCTGAGTGCCCAAGGGAGACCGTTTAGGCCTACGGCCAATCTGCAGAAAGCTAGCCCGACACTGGTTGCCTACGCACCTTGTCCGCCGCGCTAACCCTGGGGGTGGCTTTGAAGGCCTAATACGAAACGGATTTGGCGGAGGGGTCCCCGAGCACCCAACGGTATTGAATGCCGGCCAATACAGCTTGATGGTGTTGAATGACAGGTGGCGGTGCGTGTGGTAATGGGCTATGGAAGCCACTGGTTACCGCTGAAACCCTGAGCGTTCCAGGCAAATAACGGATCCTGAGCGATTCAGGCAACTGCGTACAACCTGTGGGACCAAAAGACCTGAGCGATTCAGGCAAAAGCGAACCACCTGTGGGACACAGACCTGAGCGATCCGGGAATATGTAACCTGAGAAATCAAGGAAAACACACAACCTGAAAACTGCCAACCTGGAGACAGGAAACAAAACCTGAGTGATTCCGGAAAATACGTGACCTGGGTGAATCAGGAAAACATACCACCTGGCGATACTGGCAACCTGCAAGACAGAAAGATACAAAACCTGAGCGATTCAGGGAAATGTAACCTGAGTGACTTGGGAACATACATAACCCGAGCGACACAGACAACATGAACCCGGGCGATTCTGGAACATAAACCCGAGGAACTCAGGAATACACATGAACCCGAGCGACCCAGGGAAATGCATGGACCTGAGTGATCCAGGAAACACGTGAACCGCGCGACTCCGGGAATTAGACCTGGGTGAATGGGCAAAAAACGTGCATTTGAGCTAATCCGGAAAAACATGAAACCTGAGAATCAGCAGGAAACAGAGAAGAACATGGTATAGAAAGGATTGCAACCTACCGAATCAACGGACACTGCTGCCGAGTCTCCGGCGATAACCGCAGACCTGGAAAGGTGGCTCGTGATGAATGAAGGAAGGCTCTGAGCTTTGGAGAGGCATCACGCCGCCACTCGGCTGGAACCTACCTGAAACCCGGCCCGTGGCGTGACGGGGCATGGAGGAGCCCTGCGATATAACTGAGGATGGATCGACATTCCGGTGGGCTGAGGCCCTGCTTACAAGAAAAATAAGCTTGCGTCGGTGCGAGACCCGGAGAGAGGTGCGATCTGGTGGCACTGGAAAGAGGTGATGGAGAACCGGGATGCAGCCTGGGCGTCATGGCCAACTGCTGGGTGACCCTGGACAGCCAGCATCAGAGCCTGAAGTCGCGCAGCATGCAACAAACCTGCGGAAACAAAATCCAGACACACAGGACACGAATCGGGTACCCAGGAACCAGCCGGACGTTGCTGAACCAATCCCTGAGCATTACAGGCTGACGCATGGAACCTGCGAAAATCGGGCGATGCACTGCCTCCTGAGCGGTTCAGGCGACATGGAATACCAAGCAACGCAGGCAATTATATGCATCTACATGAAGATGACGGACATCTGGGAGGGCCGGGCAGAACCTTGAATCTGGCTGGACCTGGCCACTACATACTCCCTGGGAGAGCCGGGAAAACAGAAGCCTGAGCGAATCAGGCCAACCTGACCTGTGTGCATCAGAGGAATACATAACTAGACTGTTCAGGAAAATATGCAACCTGGGAACAACCGACCTGGAAGAGGAAGGAAAACAAAACCTGCATCAGGGAGAACGCCACACCTGAGCGATTCAGGGAACACACCACACCTGAGTGATTCAGGGAACACACCACACCTGAGCGATTCAGGGAACACACCACACCTGAGCGATTCAGGGAACACCCACACCTGAGCGATTCAGGGAACACCACACCTGAGCGATTCAGGGAACACCACACCTGAGCGATTCAGGGAACACCACACCTGAGCGATTCAGGGAACCTTACCCCTAAGTGACTAAGGGAGGCATAACACCAGAGCGATTCAGGGACCTGGCCCCTGAGTCACTTAGGGAAGAATGACATGAGCGATAGAAAACATGACACCTGAATTGGAGAAACATAACCCTGAGGATTCAGGGAAGACATGACACATGTGGTTCCTGGGTAAAATGACACCTGTAACTTGGAGAAAAAGCCAGGGAAAACAAACCTGAATGATTCAGGGTAGACATGACCCCTGGGACCTGAGGAAAAACATGAGACCTGAGCGATTCAGGGATCTGGGAAGATGATACCTGGGTGATACAGGGAAACCATGATACTTACGTGTTTTAGTGAAGACATTGCCCCTGAACGATCCAGGGACGACCTCACACCCGAGCGATTCGGGGAAGACATTCGCACTTGGGCGATGCAGGGGGGAATGGGTCTGACCACGTAGAGGTGTTCGCTACTTACCTGAAAAAAACGGACCGTGCTACTGATCTCTGGGTGAGATGGAGACCTGTGGACGGGAGCTTGTGACAATAAATACGCTGCGTAGTGGCAAGGTGCACAGCAGGCCCGTGGCTGGGTTTTACCTGGACCAGGAGAAGATTTGGCGGAACGAACGCAGCTAGCTCGCAATCCTGGAGGCCGAGACCCTGTTATACGTGAAACAAGCTGGGTTTTGGACCGATACCCGGCGAGGGATGCGAACAGCTAGACCCCTGGGCAGGGAAGGGTGCGTGACCCTGACCCAAGGGAAACTTGGGCCGGAATCGGGTCCGGATGACCCAGGGAACACATGACACCCGGGTTTGTACTGCCCGTGGCACCTGACAACACGGGGAACACATGACCCCTGAACAACAGGGAACACATGAGCCCCGAACGCTTAGGAACACCAGGAGCTCGGCCAACCACGGAGATTCATGAAACCCGAGCGAACAGGGAACATATGACCCTGGACGAACCAGGAACACCCGGCCCCCGATTGACCCAGTGAACACGTGACACCAACATGAAGCTGGGCGGACATCATTCCTGAGTGATTTGGGAAAATATTACCTGAGTGATTCAGGGAGACCTCGCATTTGAGTGATTCAGGGAGACATTGCACCTGAGTGATTCAGGGAGACATTGCACCCGAGCGATTCAGGGAGACATTGCACCCGAGCGATTCAGGGAGACATTGCACCCGAGCGATTCAGGGAGACATTGCACCCGAGCGATTCAGGGAGACATTGCACCCGAGCGATTCAGGGAGACATTGCACCCGAGCGATTCAGGGGGACATTGCACCCGAGCGATTCAGGGGGACATTGCATCTGAGCGATTCAGGGGGACATTGCACCTGAGCGATTCAGGGAGACATTACACCTGAGCGATTCAGGGAGACATTACACCTGAGCGATTCAGGGAGACATTACACCTGAGCGATTCAGGGAGACCTTACACCTGAGCGATTCAGGGAGACATTACACCTGAGCGATTCAGGGAGACATTACACCTGAGCGATTCAGGGAGACATCACACCTGAGCGATTCAGGAAGACATTACATTGAGCGATTCAGGAAGACACCACAGCTGGGTGATTCAGGAAGACATTGCCCCCTGAGCGAATCAGGGCGGCATTACCCCTGAGACCAGGTAGCCCAGCACCGGAGATGTGGAACTGGGAACGGCCCCCCCCCCCTTTTTTTTTTTTTTTTTCTTCCATTTAATTTAACCCAGCAGTGCAAGAGTTAACCATCAGCTGAAATTTTTTTTTTTTTTTTTTTTTTTTAACCCAGCAGTGCGAGGGTTAAATGTGAGAACAAGCTGCAGCACTTAACTTGATTATTTATTTCCCATATTCAACCCAGCAGTGCGAGGGTTAAATGTGAGCCCGAGCTGCAGAACTTCATTCTTCATTTATTAAAGGTGACTGCCGCAGGCCGGCACTTGGACGCCGGGAGCCGCCAATGCCGGCGCTCCCGACCCCGCAATGGCTTAGTCACCTGGGGAGGGAACAACAAACAAAATTTTCGCCGGCTGAGGGGCGAATCCCCAACACAGCACCCCAGCCATGCTGAAATAACGGCCCGGGTTGCCGTAACATGTCCCTGCCAGCTGACCAGCTTCCCCGCCCTCCCCCCGCCCCTCAGGCGGAGCGGCATCCCGTGACGCCGAGCGCCAGAGGAATAGCACGAGGTGCGGGGGGCGGGGAGGCCCGCGATGAACACAGATCGGGCTGCAACGGCAGCCAGAGCGGGGCCGACGGGCAAGCGCTGCCGAGCCCAAGGAACGAGGTGCCGGTGGCGGCGCGCCTGGCCAGCCGCAGAGCGGCTATACTCACCACAGGGAATGCTGCTGGAACCGGAGACACACTGACGCGGCGACCGGAAGTGATGTCAGGCGCTGGGCTGCTGCTCATTCACGAAAAGTAGGCAACAACGGGCGCCCTCCTGCTTGTAGGAGGGGGTTTATAAAGGGGGAGCACGCTCCTCCCACAATTACAGGCTGCAAGCAGCCTTCAACATTTGTGCTGATAAGTTTACATACCCTTGCAGAATTTATGATTTCTTAAAGGGGTATTCTCATCTTCCCTTTTTCATACTTACCTTCCTTGAGCGTGACGTTCACTTCCTGTATTCTTCTCCCGGCCGGGCCGCGCTTGCGCAGAAGACTGAAGATTCTCTCCCGGCCGGGCCGCGCAATGTCCTGAACGCGCACAGCGCCGCGCATGTGCCATGGTGACTTATTCCTGGCCTGTATAGTACAGAGTCGGCGTGCGCATTCGCGGCTCTGTACTATACTGGCCAGGAAGAAGTCATCATGGCGCATGCGCAGCGGCATGCGCGTTCAGGACATTGCGCGGCCCAGCCGGGAGAGAATTTTCCGTCTTCTGCGCAAGCGTGGCCCGGCTGGATTCGACAGGAGAGGTGGCCGTAACCAGGGGAGACCAAAGACAACGATCTGGTAAGAGGGGACTTATTTTCTAAAAAAGGATGGGAATTGGGTAATAAAATGTATTTAGAAAAATTATCACTGTCAAATCATTAACAGATTTAAGAGTGATCATTAAGATGAGAATACCCCTTTAACCATTGTTCAGAGAATATGATTGATACCACAGACACTTCTCTCTCGCTCGTGGTTAGTGGTCGGCTGAAGCCATTTATGTCAAACAACGGTGTTTACTCTTTATAAATCATAATCACAACACAAACTCCCCAAATGACCCTGATCAGAAGTTTACACACCCCAGTTATTAATACCATGTATTGCCCCCTTTAGCATCAATGACAGCTTGAAGTCTTTTGTGGTAGTTATGGATGAGGGTCTTTATTTTCTCAGATGGTAAAACTGCCCATTCTTCCTGTTGAAAAAAAAAAGCAATTCCACCACAGTTTTACGTGATTTCTATTTACGACATTCGATGTGCGATAAAACTGACTGGTTACTTTTATTCTACAGGTCAGATCGAATCCGGCAATACCTTATATGTATAGTTTTTCTTGCGTTTTAATAGTGTTAAAAAAATAAAAATATCCAATTTTTTTTGTCGCCATATTTTGAGCCCCATAACTTTTTTGTAATTATGTGTACATAGCTGGATGGGGGCTCATTTTTTGCGGGGCAATCTAAACTTTTTACTGATACCATTCTGGGGTGTTTAAGACTTTTTGATCACTTTTTATTTACATTTTTGTAGCAAATGAAGTGACCAAAAACGGCGAATCGGACATTTGGACTCTTTTTTTTTCTGTTTTGCTGTTTGCCGTATGGGGAATATATTTTTATACAATGGGCGTTTTTACACATTGCGAAACCCATGATGTGTCTTTTATTTTAATTTTGGGAAAAGGGGGGTGATCTGAATATTTATGTTTTTTTTTTACACTTTTTTATAGTTCCCAGGTTACACACACATCTCTGTAACACAGTACACAGCTCTGCTACATGCGGTTAGACAAACTGCTCTATATACACAGTACACAGCTCTGCTACCTGCAGGTTGCACATACATCCCTGTAACACAGTACACAGCTCTGCTACATGCAGGTTACACATACAGCTCTGCTACACAGTACACAGCACTTCTACATGCAGGTTACACACACATCTCTGTAACACAGTACACAGCTCTGCTACATGCTGTTACACACACTGCTCTATATACACAGTACACAGCTCTGCTACATGCAGGTTACACATACAGCTCTGTAACACAGTACGCAGCCTGCTACATGCAGGTTACACATACAGCTCTTTAACACAGTACACAGCTCTGCTACGTGCAGGTTACACATACATCTCTGTAACACAGTACACAGCTCTGCTACATGCAGGTTACACATACAGCTCTGCTACACAGTACACAGCACTTCTACATGCAGGTTACACACACATCTCTGTAACACAGTACACAGCTCTGCTACATGCTGTTACACACACTGCTCTATATACACAGTACACAGCTCTGCTACATGCAGGCTACACACACATCTCTGTAACACAGTACACATCTCTGCTACACAGTACACAACACTGCTACCTGCAGGTTGCACATACATCCCTGTAACACAGTACACAGCTCTGCTACATGCAGGTTACACATACAGATCTGCTACACAGTACACAGCTCTGCTACCTGCAGGTTGCAGATACATCTCTGTAACACAGTACACAGCTCTGCTACATGCAGGTTACACATACAGCTCTGATACACAGTACACAGCACTGCTACATGCAGGTTACACATACAGCTCTGCTACACAGTTCACAGCTCTGCTACATGCAGGTTACACATACAGCTCTGCTACACAGTACACAGCTCTGCTACATGCAGGTTACACATACAGATCTGCTACACAGTACACAGCTCTGCTACCTGCAGGTTACACGTACATCTCTGTAACACAGTACACAGCTCTGCTACATGCAGGTTACACATACATCTCTGTAACACAGTACACAGCTCTGCTACATGCAGGTTACACATACAGATCTACTACCTGCAGGTTACACATACATCTCTGTAACACAGTACACAGCTCTGCTACATGCAGGTTACACACACATCTCTAGTACAGAGCTCTATTTGATGGCTACTGTTCTGTACACTCTACCAGCTGCTGTGCACATCTGACCCCTCCCACACATGTGACTCGTCACATGGTCATGACGTCATCACAGGTCCTTTGCCTCTCCAGCAGCTAGCAGCTCCGTCAGGTGAAGAGTGTGTGTAGTAGGGCGTATTTTGAGTTAGGGAGGACGGAGTTTTGTCTGATGTCTGAGGGAGGACAGAGTTTTAGCTGAAGTCTGAGGTCTGATGGAGTTCTGCCTGACGGAGGACGGAGTTTTGTCTGATGTCTGAGGTCTGATGGAGTTTTGGGTGACTGAGGACGGAGTTTTGTCTGATGTCTGAGGTCTGATGGAGTTTTGGGTGACGGAGGACGGAGTTTTGTCTGATGTCTGAGGTCTGATGGAGTTTTGTCTGACGGAGGACGGAGTTTTGTCTGATGTCTGATGGAGTTTTGCCTGATGGAGGACGGAGTTTTGTCTGATGTCTGAGGTCTGATGGAGTTTTGTCTGACGGAGGACGGAGTTTTGTCTGATGTCTGAGGGCTGATGGAGTTTTGCCTGACGGAGGACGGAGTTTTGTCTGATGTCTGAGGTCTGATGGAGTTTTGTCTGATGTCTGAGGTCTGATGGAGTTTTGTCTGACGGAGGACGGAGTTTTGTCTGATGTCTGATGGAGTTTTGCCTGACGGAGGACGGAGTTTTGTCTGATGTCTGAGGGCTGATGGAGTTTTGCCTGACGGAGGATGGAGTTGTGGATGATGTCTGACGATGTCCTAATATGTATGCCGTATCTCTGGACATTCCTCCCTGAAACCTATTATGTAACCTCAGTCTTGCCAAGCCTTGCTCATCACCCTTGATTCCCCACACCTGGTACTTCCCTATATAAGTCCAGCCCCTTGCACTCTAGCTTGCTGATTATTGAGCTCCTGAGCCTTGATCAAGCTTCTCCTCATCTGCTGCTCTTGCTACTTCTTGAAGTCCACTGCTGACCAGGAATTGCCTACCGACTACTCTTCTGCTTTGTCCCTACCTACTGAACTGCTACCACCGTTGCCATCCGGATTGTCTGACCACGCTTACTGCCGCCTGCCCTGACCCACCGCCTGCCTACCGAATACGCCTCTGCCAGACTTCCTGCACCTACTACCTGCCTGTGGTCCTTGCCACTGGGCTCCACTCCTACCTCCAGCCAGAGGTCCTCTGACTCAGGTGAGCCTGTAGGACTGTTACACTGCTCCTATGTACAAGAATATAACTACTATAAAACAGCCTCCTATGTACAAGAATACAAACCGGATTCCAAAAAAGTTGGGACACTATACAAATCGTAAATAAAAACTGAATGCAATGATGTGGAGATGGCAAATGTCAATATTTTATTTGTAATAGAACGTAGATGACAGATCAAAAGTTTAATCCGAGTAAATGTATCATTTTAAAGGAAAAATACGTTGATTCAAAATTTCACGGTGTCAACAAATCCCCCAAAAGTTGGGACAAGTAGCAATAAGAGGCTGGAAAAAGTACATTTGAGCATAACGAAGAGCTGGAAGACCAATTAACACTAATTAGGTCAATTGGCAACATGATTGGGTATAAAAAGAGCTTCTCAGAGTGGCAGTGTCTCTCAGAAGCCAAGATGGGTAGAGGATCACCAATTCCCACAATGTTGCGCAGAAAGATAGTGGAGCAATATCAGAAAGGTGTTACCCAGCGATAAAATTGCAAAGACTTTGCATCTATCATCATCAATTGTGCATAACATCATCCGAAGATTCAGAGAATCTGGAACAATCTCTGTGCGTAAGGGTCAAGGCCGTAAAACCATACTGGATGCCCGTGATCTCCGGGCCTTTAAACGACACTGCACCACAAACAGGAATGCTACTGTAAAGGAAATCACAGAATAGGCTCAGGAATACTTCCAGAAACCATTGTCAGTGAACACAATCCACCGTGCCATCTGCCGTTGCCAGCTGAAACTCTACAGTGCAAAGAAGAAGCAATTTCTAAGCAAGATCCACAAGCTCAGGCGTTTTCACTGGGCAAGGGATCATTTAAAAAAGAGTGTGGCAAAATGGAAGACTGTTCTGTGGTCAGACGAGTCACGATTCGAAGTTCTTTTTGGAAATCTGGGACTCCATGTCATCCGGACCAAAGAGGACAAGGACAACCCAAGTTGTTATCCACGCTCAGTTCAGAAGCCTGCATCTCTGATGGTATGGGGTTGCATGAGTGCGTGTTGCATGTCAGGAAAGGCACCATCAATGCAGAAAAATATATTCAGGTTCTAGAACAACATATGCTCCCATCCAGACGTCATCTCTTTCAGGGAAGACCCTGCATTTTTCAACAAGATAATGCCAGACCACATTCTGCATCAATCACAACATCATGGCTGCATGGGAGAAGGATCCGGGTACTTAAATGGCCAGTCTGCAGTCCAGATCTTTCACCTATAGAGAACTGTCACAACCAGACAGCTGAGAAGCTCTGACAGAGGCCTTTCAGAACCTCCTCCTTGAGTTCTCTTTGTTGTGCTGTTCAGTTCCTCATCTCGTTAGCCTCTCTCAGCTGTCATGGAGTTGGACTGATTGCATCCCTTTTAAATTCCGCCCCATAATGCATTACTGGGCGGCTTATACTACTTCCTGGAGTGTGTGTGCATGCTGATCTTGTTTTCCAGTCTGCTACAAAGTTAAGTGCTGAACATTTATCTGTTATTTTCTGTTTGCTGGATCCCAGGTGACCCTGACTCCCTCCGTGTCTGGTGTAGGGAGACGGTGGTCGTGTCCCCTCACTATTGTAGGGTGTTCAGGGGTTATATAGTCGAGGTACGTGGATATGCAACCTTCCACCTTTCGGATCTTTGCATAGGCTGAGCAGCCAGGGAAAGTGCTAGGTCTTGTGCAGGGAGTCTCCCTTTTGGTTCCTTAGCTTTGGATCCACTCAGTCATATATGCATGTTGCTTTGTCTTGTTTCCTGTACACCGTCCGTGACAAGAACATTTGGCGCATCATAAAGAGGAAGGTGCAACAAAGAAGGCCCAAGACGATTGAACAGTTAGAGGCCTGTATTAGACAAGAATGGGAGAGCATTCCTATTTCTAAACTTGAGAAACTGGTCTCCTCGGTCCCCAGACGTCTGTTGAGTGTTGTAAGAAGAAGGGGAGATGCCACACAGTGGTGAAAATGGCCTTGTCCCAACTTTTTGGGGATTTGTTGACACCATGATTCAACATATTTACCCCTTAAAATGGTACATTTTCTCAGTTTAAACTTTTGTTCCGTGATTTATGTTCTATTCTGAATAAAATATTAGAAGTTGGCACCTCCACATCATTGCATTCAGTATTTATTCACAATTTGTATAGTGTCCCAACTTTTTTGGAATCCGGTTTGTATAAATACTATAATACTGCATCTATGTACAAGAATATAACTACTATAATACTGCTCCTATGTACAAGAATATAACTACTATAATACTGCTCCTATGTACAAGAATATAACTACTATAATACTGCTCCTATGTACAAAAATATAACTACTATAATACTGCTCCTATGTACAAGAATATAACTACTATAATACTGCCTCCTATGTACAAGAATATAACTACTATAGTACTGCTCCTATGTACAAGAATATAACTACTATAATACTACCTCCTATGTACAAGAATATAACTACTATAATACTGCCTCCTATGTACAAGAATATAACTACTATAATACTGCTCCTATGTACAAGAATATAACTACTAAAATACTACCTCCTATGTACAAGAATATAACTACTATAATACTACCTCCTATGTACAAGAATATAACTACTATAATACTGCTCCTATGTACAAGAATATAACTACTATTATACTGCCTCCTATGTACAAGAATATAACTACTATAATACTGCTCCTATGTACAAGAATATAACTACTATTATACTGCCTCCTATGTACAAGAATATAACTACTATAATACTGTCTCCTATGTACAAGAATATAACTACTATTATACTGCCTCCTATGTACAAGAATATAACTACTATAATACTGCCTCCTATGTACAAGAATATAACTACTATAATACTGCTCCTCTGTACAAGAATATAACTACTATAATACCCCTCCTATGTACAAGAATATAACTACTATAATACTGCCTCCTATGTACAAGAATATAACTACTATAATACTGCCTCCTATGTACAAGAATATAACTACTATAATACTGCCTCCTATGTACAAGACTATAACTACTATAATACTACTCCTATGTACAAGAATATAACTACTATAATACTGTCTCTTATGTACAAGAATATAACTACTATACTACTGCTCCTATGTACAAGAATATAACTACTATAATACTGCTCCTATGTACAAGAATATAAATACTATAATACTGCCTCCTATGTACAGGAATATAACTACTATAATACTGCTCCTATGTACAAGAATATAACTACTATAATACTGCCCCTATGTACAAGAATATAACTACTATAATACTGCTCCTATGTACAAGAATATAACTACTATAATACTACCTCCTATGTACAAGAATATAACTACTATAATACTGTCTCCTATGTACAAGAATATAACTACTATAATACTGTCTCCTATGTACAAGAATATAACTGCCATAAAAATGACTATTATATTTATGTATGACAAAGGCCAGTTGAGGTAGCCTGGATATAAGGCAGTAGTCAGGACAGATGATTGTGGTTACCATTAGTGGTAAGTTGAGCTGTGTACACTTGGTTATGATGAGTAGCATTTATGAACATTTTTGACAGTTGAGCAAATAAAAAAAATCAAGGTATCCTAGGAAATGTCCAGATTTGTGATGATTCACTGATAAACCTCACAAAATTATATTGTATCCATCTGAGCAGTGTAATTCAGCCCTTAATGGATCTGCTCCAGAAAAACGTCAAGAACATGACTTTTATGCGCTCAGTTTACGCCTTTTTAATGTTTATTCCTCCTTTTTTACACTTTACCCAGACAAGGAGCGAGAGTGTCCGGAGCCATCAAATATATTAGTCTGTATACAGAGCAATGGACATATTTTCCTGTGATTTAACATCATAATCTCCAGTTGAGAAAAGAGCCTGGTATAATATCAATATACTATGCTGGTATAACCTGGGTATCTCCTGTATATAATTGTATACGTACAGCTGGTATAAGTTATACATCTTCTTGTATATAGTGATATGGAGCATGCCGGTATAACCTGGGCATCTCCTGTATATAGTTATATATGTACAGCTGGTATAAGTTATACATCTTCTTGTATATAGTGATATGGAGCATGCTGGTATAACCTGGGCATCTCCTGTATATAGTTATATATGTACAGCTGGTATAAGTTATACATCTTCTTGTATATAGTGATATGGAGCATGCTGGTATAACCTGGGCATCTCCTGTATATAGTTATATATGTACAGCTGGTATAAGTTATACATCTTCTTGTATATAGTGATATGGACCATGCTGGTATAACCTGGGTATCTCCTGTATATAATTATATATGTACAGCTGGTATAAGTTATACATCTTCTTGTATATAGTGATATGGACCATGCTGCTATAACCTGGGAATCTCCTGTATATAATTATATATTTACAGCTGGTATAAGTTATACATCTTCTTGTATATAGTGATATGGACCATGCTGGTATAACCTGGGTATCTCCTGTATATAATTATATATGTACAGTTGGTATAAGTTATACATCTTCTTGTATACAGTGATATGGACCATGCTGGTATAACCTGGGCATCTCCTGTATATAATTATATATGTACAGCTTTTATAAGTTATACATCTTCTTGTATATAGTGATATGGACCATGCTGGTATAACCTGGGCATCTCCTGTATATAATTATATATGTACAGCTGGTATAAGTTTATACATCTTCTTGTATACAGTGATATAGACCATGCTGGTATAACCTGGGTATCTCCTGTATATTAATAGTATAATGGATACACCGCATACACAGCACCTACTCTACCTCTGATAACACCACTTAAGATTGCCGCAGATTCTCAAACATTATACTCTCAGTCAAATACCCTGCTACTGTTTCTTGATCCACGGTGCATTCCTTTCTCTATAAATTCAGTGATAACATCCAGGGTATATTAGACCGGTATCTGTTTCTTGGAGCGTGGCCGTGCCGGTGGCTTAGCTCCGTTCCAAGGCTGGTTGGTCATCTTCAGCAGGTAGGTCTGTAGGTCTTTTTAATGGACCACCTATGTGGAGGAAGACTCTTCACATGCACATTCTCCAGTAGCTTTAGTCATCATGGCTGCCCTGCCACATCAGGCCATATCAGGTATATTAGACCGGTATTTGTTTCTTGGACCGTGGCCGGGCCGGTGGCTTAGCTCCGTTCTTATATTTAAAAAGATTGCACTCAGGAACAACAAGTTACGTCACTGTTTGAGCTACGGGTGGCTGTATGTTTGGCACATACAGCCACCCGTAGCTCAAACAGTGATGTCACTTGTGGCTCCTAAGGAGTGCAATCTTTTTAAATATAAGAACGGAGCTAAGCCACCGGCCCGGCCACGGTCCAAGAAACAAATACCGGTCTAATATACCTGATATGGCCTGATATGGCCTGATGTGGCAGGGCAGCCATGATGACTAAAGCTACTGGAGAATGTGCATGTGAAGGGTCTTCCTCCACATAGGTGGTCCATTAAAAAGACCTACAGACCTACCTGCTGAAGATGACCAACCAGCCTTGGAGAAGAGCCAGTTTTGAAGCTGGATCTATTAGAAAGGAGCAGTCAGGTTGGTGCCACCGGGTCAGAAGAAGAATCTTGCATCACCATCTGGGAATATTAGAGAAGCGGTAGATACCTCAAGGAAGTTCGACAAGCTGCAAGGAAAGGAGACAATTGAGGCTCATAGGCCTCAATGTCAGGAACATCCTCATGGAATATAGCAGTGCTAAGTTCATATGCACTGTAAATAGTGGCAAGTTCTGTACGTGGAAGTGACTAACCCTCAAGTGATGTGCCTTTAAGACTGTACAAACACTAAGAGTACTATGCCTTCCTACTAAGTGATGCAACTGTCAAGCTGTTAGTAATATGTTTGGTGCAAGATTTTTTTCAAGCACAGCGTCCTCCAGTGGGGAGAATAATGTGGAAATAAGTAATATACAGTCAGGTCCATAAATATTGGGATAGCAACACAATTCTAAAATTTTGGGCTCTATACACCAACACAATGGATTTGAAATGAAACAAACAAGATGTGCTTTACCTGTAGACTGTCAGTGTCAATTTGAGGGCATTTACATCAAAATCAGGTGAACGGTGCAGGAATTACAACAGTTTGCATATTTGCCTCCCACTTGTTAAGGGTCCAAAAGTAATGGGACAATTGGCTTCTCAGCTGTTCCATGGCCAGGTGTGTGTTATTCCCTCATTATCCCAATTACAATGAGCAGATAAAAGGTCCAGAGTTCATTTCAAGTGTGCTATTTGCATTTGGAATCTGTTGCTGTCAACTCTCAAGATGAGATCGAAAGAGCTGTCACCATCAGTGAAGCAAGCCATCATTAGGCTGGAAAAAAAAAAATGAGAGATAGCAAAAACATTAGGCCTGGCCAAAACAACTGTTTGGAACATTGTTAAAAAGAAGGAACGCATAGGTGAGCTCAGCAACACCAGAAGACCACGAAAAACAACTGTGGTGGATGACTGAAGAATTCTGTCCCTGGTGAAGAAAACTCCCTTCACAGCAGTTGGCCAGATCAAGAACACTCTCCAGGAGGTAGGTGTATGTGTGTCAAAGTCAACAATCAAGAGAAGACTTCCCCAGAGTGAATACAGAGGGTTCACCACAAGATGTAAACCATTGGTGAGCCTCAAAAACAAGAAGGGCGGATTAGAGTTTGCCAAGCGACATCTAAAAAAGCCTTCACAGTTCTGGAACAACATCCTATGGACAGATGAGACCAAGATCAACTTGTACCAGAGTGATGGGAAGAGTATGGAGAAGGAAAGGAACTGCTCATGATCCTAAGCATACCACCTCATCAGTGAAGCATGGTGGTGGTAGTGTCATGGCGTGGGCATGTATGGCTTCCAATGGAACTGGTTCTCTTGTATTTATTGATGATGTGACTGCTGACAAAAGCAGCAGGATGAATTCTGAAGATGTTTTTCGGGCAATATTATCTGCTCATATTCAGCCAAATGCCCCAGAACTCATTGGACGGTGCTTCACAGAGCAGATGGACAGACCCAAAGCATAAGTTTGATTTATGATTATTATTATGTCCCATTACTTTTGGTTGTTTTAACAAGTGGGAGGCACATATGCAAACTGTACTAATTCCTACACTGTTCACCTGATTTGGATGTAAATACCCTCAAATTAAAGCTGACTGTCTGCAGTTACAGTACATATTGTTTGTTTAATTTTTAAATCCATTGTGGTGGTGTATAGAGCCAAAAATGTTACAATTGTGTTGATGTCCCAATATTTATGGACCTGACTGTACAGTATCTATCCTCTGCTATTATTTCCACACCATCCTGTAACGTGACGTTGAGTTCATGTTGATTGTCACCCAGCTTTGCCTAAAACAGATACCATGAGAATAGATGATATGACGGAGATGGTTCTGTAATATTTCTGTAATTTCTAGTCGTATTCCTCTCGGTGCAGAGCCAACCTTCAGGCCTGCCATGTGTGATGCTCAGAGTAACCTAGGTTGGTTCCTGGGGTACCGGCTTCCATGATCTGACTCGGTCACTCTTCTCCACGTCTTTCTCCCCGTGGTTCGTACAATAGTCTCAGTGTCTCCATATAACCGGCCAGGCTCAGGTTCTAAGGATCTCAGGTTTCCAGACATTATTCTGCCATGCCGGCCTCTCTGTAAATCATCTCATCATGGAGCCTGCTGGTTCTCAGCATACATCGGCTCCTCCGTTCATTTCTTCAAGACTGAGCACCGCAGCCACGTCTGGCTAGGCGAGATGGATGGTTCAGTAAAGCTCAGCCACTTTGGCAAAACATTTGCACTACCGAAGGAATGTCCAAAGAGTCAGTTTTGCAGACAGTATCACACATGAGAAGCTTAGGTTCATTAACTCAGCAAATGGTATCACACTTAAGAGGTTTAGATATACTTACTATTTTAGCTGATAGTATCCCACGGTATAGGATTAGATACATGGATCAGAAGACAGTATTACATATGATGAGATCAAATAAACAGCTTAGCAAACAGTATTACACATTACAGGTTTAGATACACAGCTCAGAAGACAGTATCACACATGATAGGTTTAGATACAGTAGCTCAGCAGACAGTATCACACAGGGTAGGTTTAGATACAGCACCATGGTAGACAGTATCACACATGGTAGACTTAGCTACATGAGTCAGTAGACAGAATCATGCGTGATAAGATTAGATACATAGTTTAGTAGACATTATAACACATGAATGGCTTAGATACCCCATCTCAGCAGACAGACACATGATAGGATTAGCTACAAAGCTCTGCAGGTAGTATCACTCATGATAGGATTAGATACATCTCTCAACAGACAATATCACACATGAATGGATTTGATACACCTGCTAAGCGGACAGTATCACACATAATAGGCTTAGATACTTCTGCACAGCAGACAGAGTCACACATGATAGGTTTAGATACACCAACATGGTAGACAGTATCACACATAATAGTCCTAGGTACTCTATGTTAAAGGACAAAAACACACATAATAGCTTAAGATACACCTCCATGTCAGACAGTATCACATGTGGTAGACTTAGCTACACAGATCAGTAGACAGTATCACACATGATAGCTTTAGATACACTATGTCAAAAGACAATATCACACATGATAGGTTTAGATACACCTCCATGGTGACCAGCTCAGCGTACAGTACCACACATGAATAGCTTAGATATCCAGGCTCAACTGACAGTATCTCATAAGAGCAGATGTATGTCTTGAAGCCCCTTTGCCCAAATAATGCAAAACCTGTAACCCCCCTCCCTACCCCCTTTTAATGCTCAGATGTAATATATAGCCTCAGTCTCCTCAGGCCCCAGGGGTGACTACAACTTGTGATCCCCTTTCTTTGCACCCCTGCCTGTGAGGCTTTTATACAGAGGCATACTGTTCCTGGAAATGTTGATACGCTACTTAAAATTACATGAGGTAATGGTTTCACGTGCTCCGCCATTAGGTCATTGGTAGCTTATTTTTTTTCCCATAAAAAAGCATCATTTCCAAAACCTGCACTGTACACTCTAGTTAATGGCCCTTATTTAAGAGACTGCTGTCATCTCACATGGTGGGGGAGGTTTCTCCCCAAAATTCTCAAGGAAACTCCATTAAACTAATGGAAGACTCTCAAGATGTCCACCACTTCTCCAGAAGAAACTCCTGCTCCGTCTTTGGTCTATCGACGTGTTAAAGCCATCACAGTCTCTTGCCCGTTCCTTATGTATTTGCTGGAAATTATCTTCTGCGTCCTGGTCACCTCAGCCAAATACCCGCATACCTCCACTTCAGCCAAATAAATGACCTCAACGGCACGTCTCTCACCCCATAAATCAGGCAGGGTGAGCCCCCGTCATGGCCCTCAGACTACCAGCGTTTTCCATTCCTTACAAACCTCACACTTTCCAGCAGGTGTTAATGCAATTCACGGTCGACAGATAGAAAGCAAAAAAATTCTGCTGCCGTTTTCAAACACTGTACACTCGGGATCTTGTGATTGATAGGCATGGACCATAATAATAGCACATGCAATCACAGCGACTCCAGAATCATGTTTTCTTTAATATAAAGCCTCCTCATAACCATCCCTCTGATGGCTGCCTGTTTTTTGAAGAAATTTTGGAAAGAGGTCGTCGATGGTCACAAAAATCAGGCGAAGTAAAGACACAGCAATTCATTTTGTGATGCAGGTTGAAACTTTGGGGCACAAAATGCTCTCAACTTTAAGAGTTAGCTAGAAATCTGTCTGCAGACCATACACATTCATTTTCCGGATGAATCTGTGGGATCAGCCGATAATTTGTTGCACATGTCCATCCAGACGCTCTGTCCACCCTGTGTACAAGCCTCAAGTACATAATTTGACTCTATATCCAGCTGAATTCCACTCATCTACTGTAGCAGCCAGTGGTCTCCAAATTCTTCTACTCTGGCATGTGACATAAAATAGATGTATTCTGTAATTGACTGGATAGTCTTAGTCCTTCTCAGCAATAGTAGATCAGAAGAATGGTCAGGACTATGAAAACCTCAACAGGAAAACTGCTGCTACCAGGAATGTCTGTGTCATTAATTATGTAATTAGAAATATCTACATCATCAGGAACGTTGCTGTCATCAGGAATGTCAGTGTCATCAGGATTGTCAACTTTGTCAGGAATGCCTAAGTCATCAAGCATGTTTACATCATGAGGAACGTCTGCCTCATCATGAATAGCTACATTATCAGGAATGTCTACAAATATCTATGTCATCAGCAATGGTTATGTCATTGGGAATTTCTAGTCATCAGCAAATCTATGTCATCAGGAATGTGATATCATCAGGATTACCAACGCCATCAGGAATTTCTAAATCATCAGGAATGACACCAACAATGTCTATGCCATCTTGAAGGTCTGTGTAATCAGGAATGTTGATGTCATCAGCAAAGTCTATGTCATCAAGAAGGTTTATGTCATCAGGAATGTCTACATCATCATCAGGAATGTGATGTCATCTTGTTTGCCAATGCCATCAGGAATGCCCAAATCAACTGGAATGTCTAAATTATCAGGAATATCTATGTCATCAGGAACATTGATGTCATCAGGAATGTCTATGACATCAGGAAGGACTAATTCATCAGCAAGGTTTATGTCATCAGGATAGTCTACATAATCAGGAATGTGATGTCATCAGGGTTGCCAATGCCATCAGGAATTACCAAATCATCCAAAATGTCTAAATTATCAGGAATATCTATGCCATCTGGAAGATATAGTCATCAGGAATGTGGAAGTCATCAGCAAAGTTTATGTCATCAGGAAGGTTTATGTCATCAGGAATGTCTACATCATCAGGAATGTGATGTCATCAGGGTTGCCAATGCCATTAGGAATGCCCAAATCATCTGGAATGTCTAAATCATCAGGAATATCTATGTAATCAGGAACATTGATGTCATCATGAATGTTGATGTCATTAGGAATGGTGACATCATCAGAAACATCAGGAACAGGCATACTGGAGGTGAAACATAAAGAACATTGGAGTTCTGTGTAGTCATTGGGTGAACCACATTGGTTCTACATCATCAGGTTATCCTCAGCATTCATCATTGTGTCAGGTTTGCCAACAATCCAGAAATTCCTAGACAGTGAAAATAGGGCATATTGTTCTAGTGTCCCGTGGAAAAAATAGTTGTGTCCATGGTAGTGTCCAATGTGATTGTAATTCTCATCATTTTACAGTCCAGAGCACATGATGATAAGGAGGTCACATCAGTATATTGATCTATTCACATATTACTTTTGATCTTTTTTATTCATTATGATTTTCCAGTTTGGCCTTAAAAAATTGTTTTTATTATCCATGATTTTTTGGCAAGTTGTCCAGAATAAAGAAAACTTGAGGTTGGCAACTCTGCATTGTGTCCTCAGAGCTCAGTGGTCACTAAAGAAGTCAATTGTCACCTCACCCATTCTGGCTGACCATATACAACTGGCAATCCAAAATTTACAATAAACCAGTGTCTCTTAAGCTCCTAGCATACCAGATTATTAGAATTTTTTTGCTGTAGCAGGTTCTAGACCACAATTGCCCACAAACTTTTGGGTAGACGGTGGCTAGTAACTTTTTAAGAGTCCACCAAACCAAAAAATAAACATGGGGAGCACTTGTACACATCAAGCTTGTAACATTTCAACGTGAAAGGTCTCAGTATCTGAGCTTCTTAACTTGAGATTTGAGAACATAATTGTGATTTTTACTCTTTGTAGTCACGCTGTATGATGGAATGAACATTGCCACCCATCAAGCCGCCTGGCGGTAGGGTCTCTGTAACCGCTCGTCTGTCGTGAGTTTGAGGACCTTTCCGCAACTAGCCACATGAAAGGCTTCCAACAAGCAGACTCCTGTAATGTGGCCAAATCCATGACTTCATTGTGAATTACGATACAATGTCGTTCTTATCTGTATCCTTCTGTCTACTGCTTCATAATTGAATCCCTATGTCAAGCAATCAGCGGACAGGAAACCAATTGTTCTAATGCTGGATGGCGTGAGGACTAATAATGTTAATCTGAAGCTGGCTCCCAGATCTAGCACCTAAGGTAATGTTAGCTTGCCATTTTTTAACTCATTGACAACCACAGAGACAAGTTTCTTGCTTTCACCAGAGGTTGGTGAACTAGGTCAAGTTATCAAGAGAGAGTCCTCATCAAAATCAGGACTTTGCTAATCTGAGCAAATTCGAGGGTCCTCTGTACTAGGAAGGCCATGATCAGCCTGGGTTAGACCCTCTCTTCTCACCACTGATTCCAAGAACTACTTAGATGAGGAAGCCAGCGGATCACACTGTAAAATATCTGAATGGGACAAATTAGTTAGTGCAAATGAGACATGAGTCAAGAATGGAATACACCTAAGGAGGAGGACTGTGATGACCAGACTAAAGATGTTACATAGTTAATACGAGTGAAAAGAGACATAAGTCCATCAAGTTCAACTGAGGTATGTGAATTTTAGAAAAGAAGAGTGAGACCCAGACTTCTACACATTTTTATAAGCACTAATGTTATTTAATTTTAAGAATTCATCTAAGCCCTTCTTAAAACCGTCCACAGTTCCTGCTGTGACCACGTCCTGATGTAGACTGTTCCACAGATTTATAGATCTTACAATAAAGAAGCCTTGATGCCTCTGGAGCCTGAACTTTTTCTTCTCCAGTCGGACGCAGCGCCCCGTTGTTTTTTGAGGGGATTTTACATGTAACAGCTTTTCACCATACTGTTTGTATAGCCCATTTATATATTTGTATAGGTTAATCATGTCCCCCCTTAGACTTCTCTTCTCAAGACTAAATAAATATCATTATTTTAATCTTTCTTCATAGCTAAGACCCTCCCTGCCCCTTATCAGTTTAGTTGCTCTCCTTTGTACTCTCTCCTGCTCCAGGGCATCCTTTCTATGGACTGATGTCCAGAACTGAACTGCTTATTCCAGATGAGGCCGCACTAACGCTTTGTAAAGTGGTAATATTACATTCCTGCCCCGCGAGTCCATGCCTCGTTTAATACATGAAAATATCCTGGTGGCCTTAGAAGCAGCTGCTTGACATTGTATGCTAATCTACCCAAATTGAATCTACCATCTACAAGGACACCCAAATTCTTTTCTATAAGTGCTTCTCCCAGTGTTGCATCCCATAGGACAGTGATGTCCAACCTGTGGTCCTCCAGCTGTTGCAAAACTACAACTACCAACGTGCCCTGATAGCTGTAGGCTGACCGGGCATCCTGGGAGTTTTAGTTTAGCAACAGGTGGAGGGCTGTAGGTTGAGCATCCCTGCCCTAGGACATATGATGCACAGTGATTATTACTACCCAGATGCATAACTTTACATTTATCCACATTGAACCTCATTTGCCAAGTTGATGCCCAATCACTCAGAGTGTTCAAGTCAGCTTCTATTTTATGGACATCTTCCATAGACTGCACAGTACTACACAGATTAGTGTCATCTGCAAAAATAGAAATGGTGCTATTAATCCTGTCCTTTAATATCATTAATAAATAAATTAAATAATAGAGGACCTAGCACTGAACCTTGGAGTGCACCACTTATAACCCGGGACCATTCTGAAAAGGAATCATTGACCACAACTCTCAGGACACGGTCCTTCAGCCAAGTTTTAATCCAATTACAAACTATACTCTCTAGGCCTATAGAGTATTTGACCTATTAAACGTCTATTATTTGGGCCTTTGGATGAGAGATTCACTGTGGACCTACCTAAGGCCATATTAAGTGCTTAAAAAGCACTTGTCAGCAGGATTAACCCCATTAAGGCAGGCATGCTTCCTGGTAGAGTTGATCCTGCTGATTAAAATGATATCTGTCTTGTGAAAATTGGTTGTGGCATTCCCAAGAATAAAGACTTTTATTCTTTATCCAAAGATGTGCCTCAGTGAACTGAAGGGAGTGGTCAGCACTGGAAAGCTGCGGGGCTAGGCCCCACCCCTTGTGCCCCTGGAGCTCTCATTGGGATAAGGAGTAAAAGTATTTATTTCTTAGGAATGCTACAACTGATTTTCGCAAGGCATGTATCATTTTAATCAGCAGGATCTTCCCTATCAGGCAGTGTGCCTAGTTAAATCGGGTAGATCTTACTGACAAGTGCTCTTTAAGCACTTTTATAAAGCCCTGGGCTGGTCCACAAGGGCCCAAATAATTGAACTGGTCATCTTTGGACTAGTCATCTCAGTCCTCCTCCGTAGCGTGTACAGCATTCTTGACCCCATGTTACATTTGTACCCAGTTCTATTGTAAATGTGGAACTGGTTATGGTTTATGACGGCATTTTCACCACGTGTTTTTACTTGACTCTTATTAAAACTCTGGTTCACTTGTGATGACTGTCAAATGGGCTGCCGCAAAAATTCTGAATGGCGTTGCTGTTAATCAAGGCCACCTAGGGTGAAGACAGAGATGCTGTGTAAGATATCGGCATTGTGTGAGGTTCTGATGAAGGAATGGAGGCAAGTGGTATTTATTGCAGTAGCACCATTTGTTGGTGGTCTTCAGTTCAAATCCACTATTTTTACTGTATACAGGAGTAGCAGCATGGACTTTGGGCTTGACTGAAACTTCTTAAATTCTGAAGTAGGACAAGGAAGAAAGCTGCTGCCAGCCAAAGGATCAGACCTGTTGGAATCCAACTGCCCAAGGCTTATTCCCACATCTGCTGTTGGGTGAAATTTGGGTGACTGACACCATAAATCTGTGGCCAATCCACTGCACTTATCTAAACAGGGAAACATCAAATTCAGCTCTGCTACATCAAAACATAGCGATGAATCTGGCATGTTGCAAAAGCAACGCAGTAAGGGCTCATGCACACAAACGTATTTTCTTTCCGTGTCCGTTTAGTTTTTTTTGCGAACTGCATGCGGAACCATTCATTTTAATGGGTCCGCAAAAAAAGGAAGGTACTCCGTGTGTATTCCGTTTCCGTATGTTCTTATTTCCGTCATGTCCTATTATTGCCCGCATTACGGACAAGGATAGTCCTGTTCTATTAGGGGCGAGCTGTTCCGTTCCGCAAAATACGGAATGCACACGGACATCATCCGTATTTTTTGCGGACAGAAAATTACATACGGTCCTGTGCATGAGGCCTAAAAGAGTGAAATTTCTCCTGTATTATTCTGCCCTCCTCGACCCTGCCCCGGGGTGAGACCCCCACAGCCGCAGCCTGGCTGATTTAAAGTAACATGTCAGAATCCTGTAAGAAAACCGCCACCTTACGCTGTAAAAAAAATGGCAATTATGCAAAGTGATTCACGTGGCCCTCCGGGTTCCTCTCCGATGACAAGGCTTTATGGCTTCCATAAACCGTAGTTATATTTCAACCCACAAAGCACATCAAACTTACCTTGCAATTAGCCTGGGAATATAAAATGCACAAATGACCATTTTGTGCGTGCGGCGCCGTTTACTGCCGCCTGAAGCTGAATTTTTTCGGTTCCCGTGTGTGTTCACTGAACTGCAGAGCTAAAAAATCTTTTAAACAGATTACGCCGCCTTAATTTTCTCCATAAATCTGTCAGCTACCTGTGAAGGGTCAAAATAATAGTGCGTATATATACTTCATAGGCACTTCATAATACCTCCCTTGTATATTAATGAAAAGAGCGATCCTACAGTAAGATGCGGGACAAAGAAAACTACAGGAAAAGCCGCCAAGAGAAAGTTTACAGTGCGGCATATCCTCTGTAAATCCAGCAATATGGGGTAAGGTAGTATACCGCCACCCCCTTATAAGTGCCAGAGTTATAGACCCTATGGAATAAGATTCTAGACCACTTTCTTTTGCAAGGCGATGTGGTCAAGATTCGATAAAGGTTCTGATTTTTTTTGGGAAGAGAATTTACAAAGATCTTTTCTAGTCATGGGATTTTACTTATATAATCCAGAAAAAAGCTTGAGTTGACGCACATGGTCTAGTTTTAACCCAGGGAATAAAAGTGAATAATACAAGTAAGGGAGTAAAAGTGTTAATGGTATTAGTCCTGGTAGTCTAGGTGAGTGAAGTGTAAAATCCCTGGTGGGCTAGAGTTATGAGGGGTTTATATACTTGGTGCACAGTGGATTATATAGATCTTACAGCTTTTTTATGTATCTGGACATGAGTTAAAAATATAGCATATCCCTGGTGGTCTATGAGAGTGAAAGTGTTCAAGGTAATAACCTTGGTGTTCTAGAGGAGTTAAATGGTTAATGTCAGCATCTCCGGTGGTCTAGAGTAAGTACTGTGGTATTTTTATACCTGGTGTACAGTGGATTATTTGGATCAGCAGCTATTTTACATGTATATGCACACATGGGTTAAAGCTAGATCCCTGGTGGGCTAAAGTGGCGTAGATGTTTTAACCCGGGTGGCCTATGAGAGTGACAGAGTTAACTTAATGATAATAAGGTAAATTTGGGATTCTAACAATTAATGTCAGCATCCCTAATTGTGGGGGCTTATATACCTGGTGCACAGTTGGTTATTTGGATCAGCAGCTATTTTATATGTACTGTATATGGACACATGGGTTAATAAGTCCCTAGTGGTCTAGAGTGGCTTAGAGGTTTTATCCTTGGTGGTCTATGAGAGTGAAAAAGTTAAAGGTAATATGTAAACCTTGGGATTTAAGGGAAGTGTTTAAAGTCAGCATCCCTGGGGGCCTAGAGCAATGTGAGGGCTTATATATCTGGTGCACAGTGGATTATATGGAGACAACAGTTGTTTTATGTATATGGAAACATTTAAAATATATATTCTTGGTGGTCTATAGTGGTTTAGAAGTTTTGCCTTGTGAGGTCTATGGGAGTAAAAGAGTTAATGATAATAACCTTTGGATTTTAGGGAGGTGAATTGGTTAATATCAGCATCCCTGGTGGCTTTGAGTACTGTGGATTGTTTTGAGCAGCAGTATTTTATGTATATGGACTGTGACACAGTGAGAGGTTTGGTCTGGGAAAACTGGTATTTTCCTCCCAGCATGTGCTGCCGGGCTGATTTACAGCCAGGTGAGGTCAAATACCGGACCGGATTTTAAGTGCCGGTCTGGGTTTTGGCAGCACCTGGCTGTCCCTAAATAGGCAGATGGGCTCAGAAGCTGTCACAACCAGACAGCTGAGAAGCTCTGACAGAGGCCTTTCAGAACCCCCTCCTTGAGTTCTCTTTGTTGTACTGTTCAGTTCCTCATCTCGTTAGCCTCTCTCAGCTGTCATGGAGTTAGACTGATTGCTTCCCTTTAAATCCCTCCCCATGGTGCATTGCTGGGCGGCTTATACTTCCTCTTGGAGTGTGTGTGCATGCTGATCTTGTTTTCCTGTCTGCTACAAAGTTAAGTGCTGAACATTCATCTGTTATTTTCTGTTTGCTGGATCCCAGGTGACCCTGACTCCCTCCGTGTCTGGAGTAGGGAGCCGGTGGTCGTGTCCCCTCACTATTGTAGGGTGTTCAGGGGTATATAGTCGAGGTACGTGGATATGCAAACCTCCACCTTTCGGATCTTTGCATAGGCTGAGCAGCCAGGGATAGTCTCAGGTCTTGTGCAGGGGTCTCCATTTTGGTTCCTTAGCTTTGGATCCACTCAGTCATATATGCATGTTGCTTTGTCTTGTTTCCTGTACACCGTCCGTGACATTATAAGCCGCCAAAACCGTCTCAAGCATGGATCCGGTTTCACTTTTGGCTGAACGCTTCCAGGGTCTTTCATTGGAGGTAGCTGATCTCCGTAAGACTTTTTCTCAGCTTCAAGTGACCGGTTCAGCTTGCGTTCATGGAGTTTGTTCTGAGCCTAAGATCTTGCTCCCGGATACGTTCTCCGAGGGTAGTGAGAATTTTGTGCGTTTTAGAGAGGCTTGCAAACTCCATTTTCGCCTTCTTCCCCATTCCTCTGGTGATGAGGAACGGAGGGTGGGGATCATTATATCGCTGCTCAGAGGTAACGCTCAGTCCTGGGCCTTTTCGCTGCCGGAGGGGGCACGGCCCCTCCGTTCAGTGGATGAATTCTTTTTAGCCCTGGGTCAGATATATGATGATCCGGATCGTATTGCTCTGGCTGAGTCTAGACTACGTCTATTATGCCAGGGTAAACAATCCGCAGAAATATACTGCTCAGAATTTCGGAGATGGGCAGCTGATACTGGTTGGAATGATGCTGCACTCCGAAAGTCAATTTTGCCATGGTCTTTCAGAGGGATTGAAAGATGCATTTGCCTTTCACGAGAGGCCTATTTCTTTGGACTCTGCTATGTCTCAGGCCGTTCGTTTTGACAGGCGTCTTAGAGAGAGAGGAGAGATGTCCCCTTCCTGTCATACTCAGTCCCAGGACAGTGCAGCGGTCCCATTCTGTGCGCAGGGGTCTTAGTCGCTGTCAGCCCCTTCTGAGCAGGAGCCCATGCAGCTGGGGTTGATTGCTTCTGACAATAGAAGATTCAGCTCGCATGGGAGGGTTTGTTTTTGTTGTGGAGGTATAAATCATTTGGCAAATATTTGTCCCTCTAGGAGATTCAGGCAGTTTTCTGTGAGTAATAAAGAAACAAACAGGAAAAAATCTTTTAAAAATGTTCCGTCTGTTGCTATTGGCAGGGTTGAGGCGGAAATTGAAGGTTTTCCGTTTGCTTGTAGTTCCCGTTTTGTCCTGCCGGCTAGGGTTGCGCTAGAGAGCAAGAACATTTTTTGTGAGATTTTTGTGGATAGTGGAGCAGCGGTCAATCTCATTGATAATCAATTTGCGATAACTCATGGTTTCCAGGTGCGCACTTTGGGAAAGGATATTCCTGTTTTTGCTATCGATTCCGCTCCACTTTCTCAGATATCATTAAAGGGCATAGTTCACAATATCCGTTTAATTGTGAGTGATGCTCATGTTGAGGATGTGTCATGTTTCGTCCTTAGCGGATTACCTACCCGGCTAGTGTTGGGGCTACCCTGGCTCACTAAACATAACCCACCATTGATTGGCAAGCGAGGCAAATAAATGGTTGGAGTGACTTTTGCAGAGAGAATTGCCTCACGACATCTGTTTCTGAGGTTGCTACTAAGACTGTACCATCTTTTCTCTCTGAATTTTCAGATGTCTTCTCTGAGAGTGGAGTTCAGGATTTGCCCCCGCACAGGGAGTACGATTGCCCTATTAATCTCATCCCAGGCGCCAAACTGCCTAAATCTCGTTTATACAATCTTTCCCAACCTGAAAGGGTCGCTATGCGTGCTTATATCTCGGAGAGTCTGAGAAAAGGACACATACGACCCTCGAAGTCACCTGTTGCTGCTGGTTTTTTATTTGTTAAGAAAAAAGATGGTTCTTTAAGACCTTGTCTGGATTTCAGGGAGCTGAACAGTATCACTATTCGTGACCCTTATCCGCTTCCTCTGATCCCGGACCTGTTTAACCAGGTTGTTGGGGCTAAAGTCTTTTCCAAATTAGATCTAAGAGGGGCATACAACCTGGTCAGGGTCAGAGAAGGAGACGAATGGAAGACGGCCTTCAATACTCCTGAGGGCCATTTTGAGAATTTGGTTATGCCTTTTGGTTTGATGAATGTCCCAGCCGTTTTTCAGCATTTCGTGAACAGCATTTTTTATCATTTGATGGGAAAATTTGTATTGGTGTATTTGGATGACATTTTGATTTTTTTCTCCTGATTTTTCTCCTGATTTCAAAAAAAAGGAACATTTACGTCAGGTCTTGCTCATCCTGCGGGAGAATAAATTATATGCGAAACTGGAAAAATGTGTGTTTCGGTTCCAGAAATTCAATTTCTGGGGTTTCTTCTCTCCGCTTCTGGTTTTCGCATGGACCCCGAGAAGGTCCGCGCTGTGCTTGAGTGGGAGCTTCCTGAGAATCAGAAGGCGCTGATGCGTTTTTTGGGCTTTGCCAATTATTACAGGAAGTTTATTTTGAATTCTTTGTGACTGATATTCGTTTTTCATAATTTAGGTTTTTGGATTTTTTCTTCCCTTGTATTTCGTTGATTGGTTTTTCTGTATTTATATTTATTCGGCTGCTGCCGTTTTTGGGGGTTATTGTTTTAATCCTGCGTTTTGTCCCTAGGTTTTTCTGGTTCACTGTCTTTCCCCATCTTGTGGGTTTTCTCCGTTTTGCCTAGGCTGTGCGCCGTTAATTTCTTGCGGTCTGCTGCAGCCCTCCTTCGCCAACCCCTTCCCCCCCCCCCTCTCTTTCCCTCTATACCTCGTTTCGCGCCGGCGCCATTTTCTCCGGGCTGTGAGCTCCCTCTCTCTCGGCTCCCGAGATCTCGCGATAACGAGATCTCGGCGTCTTCTGCGTGTCCCGGTATCTCCGAGATTCTCGGGCGCCATCTTACGCCTCCCTCCGGCCGGCTTCACAATTAGGCCGGATCGGAGGCGGGTCTAATATTCGCGCGCACGATTGGGGGGGCAGAGTTGTTTCTTTGTTCCGGTCACCGCCGCCAGCCAGCTTCGTTTTGCCCCACAGGTTTGCGTCCTCTGGAGTGACTAACTCCCATCATGTCCATGCCTTAGCAGCCACCTTCTGATGCCCCTACTCCGCCCATATTACCTGCTGGTGCTCCTTCTGTTGCACCACCATGCCCCTCACCTGCCTTACCTCAGGCTAGTTTACAACAGTCCATCACAGAAGCCATTAATAATGCTATGGGCTCTATGTCCTCTGTGATATCTCAGTCCATTGCTCAGGCACTAAAGGCTCAGAACCCTGCCCCTACTCCCTCTGCTGCTACTGGCTCCAGAATTATTGAATCTGATAGCTTAGTTCTATCACAGGATCGCGTGCTTGGTTCACGCAAACAAGCCTGCATGCGCCAGGCAGAAAAAGCGCGCCCCTGGAAGTCAGCACGGGCTCAGCCCGTCCCTAGTTCAGACTCAGAGTTGGAGTCCGAGGAGGAGGCGTATAGTCATGGCCATAGTGCTTCTGACCCAGACCTAGAGGAGGTACTGGTTGAGGATGAGGATTTTGATCCAGAGATTCCTTTGTCACGTCCATCAACTAGTTCTGCCCCTGAGGCCCAAGGGTCATCCACAGCCCTTACGGACCCTCTCGGCGAACCGTTGTTCGACCCGGATACGTTACACCATCCGCGGTCTGCTGAGTGGTTGCCCTCACCACATGTGGCCCAGTATTTGGAGGACAGGGTTAGGAAGCCCCTCTCCAAGGAGACGCGCAGTAAGCTAAAAGCTGAGTGCCCGCGCCCCTTAGTCCCTAATAAGGTTTGCGAAACCCCCAATGTGGATCCGAAAATGATCCAATTCTTGGCCAAGACTGGCTTTAATCCTCGTAGAGGACTTGACTCGGCGCTTCGTGCCTGCCAAGATAAATTATTGGATAGCTTAGGCGGAGTCAGCCAGATCTGACGGCACCCCCATTGACCCAGATGAGTTGCGCGGCTGGGCTTAGCGCGCCATCTGTATGGTAGGAAATGTGAATGCTTCACTTTCCATGGAACGGAGGAAAGCTATCCTCATCAAAATTGAGCCGAAGTTGTCCAACATGGCTCTTACAGAATCGGGCAAAGAGGCTCAGGGCCTCTTATTTGGTGATACTTTCATCAAGGATCTGGGCAAGTTTGTAGGGGCCTTCACCGCATTGGATAAGGCTCAAAGCTCCATGCGGAAGGTCTTTCACGGACGAGTCTCTTCCAGGGCCGGCAGCTTCAGGGGCCGTCTGTCCGGCCGTGCTCACTTCCAGACCCGTGGCGGTCGAGGCTCCTTCAACCAGCGGCAGATGTTCCAGGACCAGAGACCACAATCCTCCTTTTTCCCTTCCAGAGGTTCCTCCGCTAGGTCCCGGTCCTTCAGAGGGTTCTCAGGAACAAGACGTCCCCTCGGTAAGTCATCTGAACCTAATGTCTTTTTCCGACCATTGCATAGGGGGCAGACTCCAGCATTTTTTGGCTGCTTGGTCTCGCATCACGGCCGACCCTTGGGTCCTATCCACGATCCAGGGGTTTCACATCGAACTGACCATTTCCCCTCTATTCCTTCCCTATCCGCAGCCGAGGGTACTTTCAAGTCAATCCCTAAATTGTCTGGACATGGAGTTGTTGTCTCTCCATTTGAAGGGGGCGATAGAGCGTGCCCCTCTTCCAGATGGAGGAATCGTCAGCGACGTTTTCTTAGTGCAGAAGAAAGGAGGACAGTTTCGGCCTGTCATAAACCTCAAACGTCTCAACCACTTTGTACGATACCGCCATTTCAAAATGGAGGGTATTCATCTGCTCAGAGACCTTCTGATTCCGGACGATTGGATGGTGAAGTTGGACTTGAAGGACGCGTACCTGACGGTCCCCATTGCTCCGAGTTCCAGGGACCTCCTTCGCTTCCTGTGGGACGGTCAGGTTTGGCGGTTCACCTGCCTTCCTTTTGGTCTGTCATCGGCTCCTTGGTGCTTCACCAAGCTGATGAAACCGGTGGTAGCTTGGCTCCGCCTCCAGGGGGTTCGTCTAATAATTTACTTAAACGACATCCTGATTCTGGCCCAATCCCCCGACATCCTTCAGTCTCACTTGCGGATGGCAGTATCCTTGCTCACGGACCTGGGATTTATCATCAACACCGAGAAGTCGTCCCTTCAGCCTGCCAGGTCCTTGGAATTTTTGGGGTTTGTGGTGGATTCGTCCACCCAGAGTCTCTGTCTTCCGGGTTCCAAAGTCAGGTCTATCCGCAAGGAGTTGCGTCATACTCTGCGACTTCCCCAGGTCTCGCTCCGTCATCTGGCTCGAGTTATCGGCCTTTTGTCGGCCTCCATCCAAGCAATTTCCCGGCTCCGTTACACTATCAAGCCCATCAGCGACTGAAGATCACTCACCTTCAGTCAGGAGCAGCGTATGCGGACTTGGTGACCCTGGATCAGGAGACCAGGGACGAGCTGGTGTGGTGGATTTCCAACCTCGATGCATGGAACGGCAGAGCCATCATGGGCCCTCAACCAGATCTCATCATAGAGGCGGATGCCAGCCTTCTCGGCTGGGGTGCCCACTGCGAGGGAGTCTCCACGGGGGGTCCGTGGGCGACGGAAGAATCCTTTCTTCACATAAATGCTCTGGAACTCTTGGCGGGGTCGTTCGCCATTCGCAGCTTTACCAGCAACAGGATCTCGGCTTGCATCAAGCTCCGGATGGACAACGTATCGGCGGTCCGATACGTCAACGCCATGGGGGGTACTCACTCGGCAGTTCTGACTCAGCTGGAGAAAGAGTTCTGGACATATTGCCTGGACAATGGATTCAAGGTGGTCGCGGAATATATCCCGGGTCTCCACAATACCTTCGCGGATTGGAGTTCTCGGTACACCTCAGATTTCAGCGATTGGAGGTTGGATCCGACGGTGTTTGACTCTATCGCTTCTCTTTGGGGTCCGTTTACCCTAGACCTCTTCGAGTCACGATGGAATTCCCAACTCCCCAGGTTCTACAGCTGGAGACCGGACCCGTTATCGGAGGCCGTGGACGCCCTTCTGCAGGATTGGTCAGAGAGCCTTTCCTATGCCTTTCCTTCTTTCATGCTGATCCCTCGGGTTCTGTCGCAGATTCGTCGCCAGTTGGCAGAGGTGGTCCTGATAGTTCCCTTCTGGCGGGCTCAGGTGTGGTTTCCTCAACTCCTGGAACTCCTGACGGAGGATCCTCGCCTCCTCCCGTTTTCCCAGAGTCTTCTCCTCGGCCCGACGGGCCAGCATCATCCTCTCGTGTTGGACGGTTCCCTCCGTCTCCTGGGATGCAGGTTATCGGGTCGCAATGGCAGGTCACGGGAGTATCGGGAACGGCTATATTCCTCTTGGAGAGTGCTTGGGCGCCCGGTACTAGGAGAGCATATCGATCAGCTTGGGGCATCTGGTCTAGTTGGTGCACTGGACGGAGTTTGGATCCCGTTTCGGCCCCTGTGACCGAGGTTCTTCTGTTCTTGTCCTCTCTCTTCGACGAAGGTAAAGCTTACAGGACTATGAATGTCTTCAGGTCGGCTATCTCTTCTCGCCACCAGGGTGTTGCTGGTTGTCCAATTGGCCAGCATCCCCTGGTTTGTCGTCTCCTTAAGGGCTCTCGCCTCTCCCGTCCCCCTCAACCCCGTTTCTCCTCTTCTTGAGATGTCTGTTTGGTTCTGGATTTCTTTTCACAGTGGCCTGCCAATGTGGATCTTTCGCTCAGACAGCTATCTGCCAAGCTTGTGTCGTTGCTCTGTCTTGTTTCTTGCAAGAGAGTTTCGGACGTCAGGGCTCTAGACTTTAATGCTCTCTCTTTTTCCCTGCATGGAGTTTCCTTCAACATTTCCCGCCGTACGAATACTAACATAAAATCGGTCTCTTATCCGGAGTTCCCTAATTCTCCGGCCCTTTGCCCGGTGGGTTGACTGAAGGAATACTTGTCTCGCACTTCGTCCCTCCGGTCTTCTTCTTCTCCGCAATTATTCATTTCTTTTCGTAGACCGTTCCGCCCGGTAACTAGTGTCACCCTGTCTCGTTGGGTGAAATGGATCCTTACCTCATCCGGGGTAGACACTACTGTGTTTTCTGCCCATTCAGTTCGAGGTGCCTCTGCTACTTCTATGGCGATGGCGGGGGCTCGCTTAGAGGATATCATGAGGTTGGCGGACTGGTCTAGATCTTCCACATTCCGGGAGTTTTATTTTCGTCCAACTCCTCACGCTTTTGAGTCGATTATCTCTACACTTTAAACTTGCAATAGGAGCCTCCGTGTCGTGACATAAAATTACATGATTTTCCTAGTTTATGACGTAAAGTCATGATTTTATAAACGACACGGAGGCGAGTATTGCCCCTCCCGATTTGGCTTATCTTTATTATTATTACTTCCATTAATAAAGTTTTTGTTCCCTCCCTGGTGTTTGGTGGTTATTTTTATTATTCTTCTTCTTATTATTATTATTATTGTTATTGTTATTGTTTGTTGCTTTTTATGTTTTAGCTTTATTCTGGTTTCTGTTCCGTACTCTGATTTACGTTTGCTCATTGATTGTTTGTTTATTTATTACGGTCATTCTATGATACCGGTGTCCTTTTGGTTTCTGGCAGATTACCATGTGCCCTTCTATTTCTCTCTTTTAGGTTGAAGTCCTACCTTGCTGTGGTCAAGTGTTTGTCCTCTGGCGGTTTTTTCTGCAGCCTCCAAGGATTGTTCGTTATGGCGGTGTTCCGGATGGATCCTGTTTCGTTCCTGCCTGGCTTGGTTGAGTTTTCCGTTGGACCTGAGGTAAAGGTTGTTCCGATCTGGTTATTCTGTTTGGGAGTTCTTCATGACAAAGAAAGAGGAAGATTTCCGGTGGGAGGTTCTACTTATGGACTGGACTATGGGAGGGGTTATCCTTGTGGGATGGTTTACTGGATTTGATGTATTTTTTCTCTTTGCTGCTATGGATTCAGTAAAGATTGAGAAATGCAATACTCGCCTCCATGTCGTTTATAAAATCATGACTTTACGTCATAAACTAGGAAAATCATGTAATTATTCCTCTATTGTTAAACCACTCACTGATATGACCAGAAAGGGGGTAGATTTTTCTTGGTCAGTAGAGGCGCGTAAGGCTTTTTCTAATATCAAGGAGAGTTTTGCTTCTGCTCCCATCTTGGTGCAACCTGATATTTCTTTACCCTTCATAGTTGAGGTTGATGCTTCTGAGGTGGGTGTGGGGGCGGTCTTGTCTCAGGGTTCCTCTCCTGCCAAATGGCGACCGTGTGCCTTTTTCTCGAAAAAACTCTCCTCCACAGAGAGAAATTACGATGTAGGGAATTGTTGGCCATCAAGTTGGCTTTTGAGGAATGGCGCCATTGGCTAGAGGGAGCCAGACACCCTATTACCGTATTTACTGACCATAAAAATCTGGCCTACTTGGAGTCAGCCAAGCGTCTGAACCCGAGACAGGCCAGATGGTCTTTGTTCTTTTCTAGGTTTAATTTTGTGGTCACGTTCCGCCCTGGAGTTAAGAATGTGAAGGCAGATGCCCTGTCACGTTGTTTTCCGGGAGGCGGGAATTTTGAAGACCCGGGTCCCATTTTGGCTGAAGGTGTGGTGGTCTCTGCTCTTTTTCCTGAATTGGAGGCAGAGGTGCAGGCAGCCCAGTCAGAGGTTCCTGATCTTTGTCCTACTGGGAGGTTGTTTGTGCCTCTCACTTTAAGACACAAGATTTTTAAGGAACACCACGATACGGTCCTTGCTGGGCACCCGGGGGCAAGAGCCACACTGGATCTCATCGCTCGGAGATTCTGGTGGCCTGCGCTTCGTAAGTCAGTTGAGGGTTTTGTGGCAGCCTGCGAGACTTGCGCTCGTGCTAAAGTCCCTCATTCACGGCCATCAGGTCCTCTCCTTCCCTTACCCATTACTTCCCGTCCTTGGACACATCTGTCCATGGACTTTATCACGGACCTGCCTCGTTCCACGGGGAAGACTGTGATTCTGGTGGTGGTGGACCGTTTTAGCAAAATGGTGCATTTCATCCCTTTTCCTGGTTTGCCCAATGCTAAGACGCTGGTGCAGACATTTATTGATCACATTGTCAAATTGCACTGTATTCCTTCAGACATAGTCTCTGATAGGGGCACGCAGTTTGTTTCCAGATTCTGGAAGGCTTTCTGTTCTCGCTTGGGGGTTCGGTTGTCATTCTCTTCTGCTTTCCACCTGCAGTCGAATGGCCAGACAGAGCGCGTCAATCAGAATCTGGAGACATATCTGCGCTGTTTTGTGGCGGAGAATCAAGAGGATTGGTGTTCTTTTTTGTCCCTTGCTGAGTTTGCTTTAAATAACCGTCGTCAGGAGTCCTCTGATAAGTCACCATTTTTTGGTGCATATGGGTTTCATCCGCAGTTTGGGACTTTCTCGGGAGAGGGGTCTTCTGGTTTACCTGATGAGGACAGGTTCTCCTCGTCTTTGTCATCTATTTGGCAAAAGATTCAGGATAATCTAAAGAGCATGAGTGAGAGATATAAGCGTGTGGCAGATAAGAGACGTGTGCTTGGTCCGGACCTGAATGTTGGTGATCTGGTGTGGTTGTCTACCAAGAATATCAAATTGAAGGTTCCCTCCTGGAAGTTGGGTCCTAGGTTTATTGGGCCTTACAAAATCCTGTCTGTCATCAATCCTGTTGCCTACCGTCTTGATCTTCCTCAGACTTGGAAGATCCATAATGTTTTCCATAAGTCCTTATTGAAACCTTATGTTCAGCCCATTGTACCCTCGCCTTTGCCTCCTCCTCCGATTATGGTTGATGGGAATCTTGAATTTCAGGTCTCTAGGATTGTGGATTCTCGTCTTGTTCGCAGTTCTCTTCAGTACCTTGTTCATTGGGAGGGTTATGGTCCTGAGGAGAGGATGTGGGTCCCAGTGACTGACATTAAGGCCTCTCGTCTCATCAGGGCTTTCCATAGGTCCCATCCTGAGAAGGTGGGCTCTGAGTGTCCGGAGTCCACTCGTAGAGGGAGGGGTACTGTCACAACCAGACAGCTGAGAAGCTCTGACAGAGGCCTTTCAGAACCCCCTCCTTGAGTTCTCTTTGTTGTACTGTTCAGTTCCTCATCTCGTTAGCCTCTCTCAGCTGTCATGGAGTTAGACTGATTGCTTCCCTTTAAATCCCTCCCCATGGTGCATTGCTGGGCGGCTTATACTTCCTCTTGGAGTGTGTGTGCATGCTGATCTTGTTTTCCTGTCTGCTACAAAGTTAAGTGCTGAACATTCATCTGTTATTTTCTGTTTGCTGGATCCCAGGTGACCCTGACTCCCTCCGTGTCTGGAGTAGGGAGCCGGTGGTCGTGTCCCCTCACTATTGTAGGGTGTTCAGGGGTATATAGTCGAGGTACGTGGATATGCAAACCTCCACCTTTCGGATCTTTGCATAGGCTGAGCAGCCAGGAATAGTCTCAGGTCTTGTGCAGGGGTCTCCATTTTGGTTCCTTAGCTTTGGATCCACTCAGTCATATATGCATGTTGCTTTGTCTTGTTTCCTGTACACCGTCCGTGACAGAAGCCATGTCTGTGTGCTGGGATCTGAGGCCTGTGCTGGGCTGAAGAGCTAAGACCCGTGGGTCAGGGGAACAGGCCGCCTAAAGCCTGTATTTGGACTTTCTGAGGTGCCACCAAGGTGAATTTTTGTTAGATTAACTTGGCATTGGGTGTTAAGTAACACCAACACTGCAAAAGTGACGTTTTGTTTTTGGCACCATGTGTGATTAAACACTGAAGTTTGAATTACGAACTTGTATTTTCCCTCTGTACTGCGCCCGCTTATCCTAACTACCAGAGCGAAAACCCACAAGTGGTGGAGGATGCGGGCAAGCACAGAGAGGCAGGTGTAAGCGCTAAAATTTTGTTGTTGTTTGTTGTTGTTTTTCACCGAGCATGGTTGTATGTCTTGCATTAAACCTGGTAAATTTCAACCCGTGACCCTTGACAAAACTGAGGCGGTAATGAAGGCCCTGGTGGAGGTTAACAAGCAGCAGCAAGAAACAAATCTGCAACTGCGGGAGGCTAACAGGCAGCAGCAAGAAACAAACCAGCTGCTGCTACAACACATGATGGCTTTGTAGATGGCAGGAGCAACCCCGAGCGTCCACGATGCCCGGAAAGCGGTCCGTGCTACGATCCCCAAGATGACACCTGCAGATGATGTCGAAAACCTACCTGGCAATGTACGAGACGGTGGCCACAAGGGAAAAGCTACCCCAAGACCAGTGGGCTGAGGTCATCGCTCCTTTCCTGACATCCGATTACCAGCGGGTCTATTTTCGACTTGCGCCGACTACCAGAAAGTCAAGGGTGAGATTCTGGCAAGACTGGGGGTGAATGTGTTGGTCCGGGCCCAGCAGGTGCATCAGTGGGGGTTCAACCCGGCTGAGTTTGCAAGACCCCAGTATTATAACTTACTTCACATCTTGCAAAAATGGCTACAGCCTGACTTGCTGAGTCCCACTGCTATGCTGGATCGTCTGTTAGCCAATATGTTCTGGAGGGCTTTGCCATACCCTCCCTAGCACTGGATCGGTCAGGTGTCACCTGACAATGCCCTTGAGATGGTGGACCTGGTGGAACGCTATGAAGCTACCAGGAATCTAAAGGAGGGTTCTGTCGGGAGGGGAGTCGGCAAACCCCGGAAATCTCGACCCCAGGCCCGGAGATTTGAGCCTATAAAACCCGCCCGGGATGTACCCACGGCAGATCTGGCTCCGATAGTCTGCTAGCGGTGTCAGGATCCTGGCCATGTAAGGGCTGACTGTCCACATCGGGTTAAGCCCATGGACACTAACTATGGCTACCATCAATCGCTATATGCCAGGTGGCTGTGTGCAACAGGTACCCCAGAGTCTCTAGGTCCCTTGTGCCAGGTGGAAGTGGGAGACACTCCGGCGGAGGTTCTGCTCGACTCAGGGAGTCTGGTGACCCTAGTAAGGGCTACCCTTGTGTGGTCCCCTAATTATACTGGCCGTAAAGTGTTGGGGTGATGTGCATCCACGGAGACTTAAAAGACTACCCCACAGCGCTGGTGTCTCTAACCACGGTGGCCGGTAGATGGCCCCATGAGGTGGCTGTCGCCACAAATCTACATTATAAAATCATAATAGGGAGAGACTTCCCGGGCTTCCTGACACTGTGGCCTACTACGAGAATTAGCGATACCCATGAGACAGGGGTAACCCCAGCAGAGTGGCCTTTCTCAGGGGGGAGACCACAACCCTGGGAACCTGAGGACGAAGGGTAGGGGTGACTGCCACTTCGGTGGAAGAGGGGAAGACAACCCAAGAGTGTGATGGTGGGAGACATGGAGGACTTGCCGCTGGGTCCTGAATTGGCAGACCTCAATGTCTCCGGGGATAATTTTGGTACCGCACAACACCGGGACCCAACCCTATCCCGAGCCTGGGAGAATGTGTTAATAGTAGATGGTAAACCATAGCAACCTGGGGCCAAGTCGGTATTTTCCCCATTTTGTGGTTCATCAGGGTATGCTATATCGGGTAAACCAACTACGGGGTGAGCATGTTGAACAGTTGGTGGTCCCTAAGGCTTATCACAAACTCATCTTAGATCTAGCCTACTAGCACGTTCTTGGGGGTCACCTGGGGTTGCAGGAAACACAGGATCGTATACTACAGCGGTTTTACTGGCCCAGTATATTCAGAGAAGTAGAAAAGTTTTTTAAGTCTTGCCCGACCGGCCAGATAACTAGCCCCCAGCCACATTTCTATAGTCCCCTAGTTCCAATTATCGAGGTACCGTTTGACAGAAAAGCTATGGATCTCATAGGCCCCGTACCGAAGTCCGCCAGAGGGCACCAACACATCTTAGTCATCCTAGACTATGCCACTCGGTACCCAGAGGCGGTGCCACTGCGACATACATCGGCCAAACTCAAGGAGATAATGGAGATGTTTTCCCGAGTAGGACTACCTAAAGAGGTTTTGGCCGTTCAGGGGACCCCTTTTATGTCCAAGGTCATGAGGGAACTCTGTAAGTTGCTGCACATAAAACAGCTAAGGACATCCGTTTACCATCTGCAAACGGACTGTCTGGTAGTAAGGTTTAACCAAACATTTAAAAATATGTTGAAAAGGGTGGTGGCTAAAGATGGGAAAGACTGGGACCTTCTTCTGCCCTATCATGTTCGCAGTGCGAGAAGTACCCCAGGCCTCTACTGGGTTCTCGCCCTTCGAACTGCTATATGGCAGACACCCTCGTGGTCTCTTGGACGTGGCCAAAGAGGCATGGGAACAACAACCCACTCCGCATAAAAGTGTTATTGAGTATGTTACCCAGATGCAAGAACGGATAGAGACAGTGTTGCCTCTTGTTAGGGAGCATAAGGAGGTAGCTCAGCGAGCCCAGAGTTGGGTCTATAATCGGCAGGCTCGGGTCCGGATCTTTAACCCAAGTGATCGGGTTTTGGTTCTGGTACCGAACGTGGACAGTAAGTTCCTGGCTAGGTGGCAGGGGCCTTACAAGGTACTCGAGAAAATTGGAGATGTAAGACCTCTACGGAAGACAGCCCACATTCGGGTTTTCTAGGGTAAGAGGTTCCGGCCCATTTGTCTGATGCAAGGGAAGTGGTTGCCGCTGTAAAAGTTGCTGACAGCCTCTCCTCTATACAGGCTCAGGAGGCTAGGGAGTTCGTTAGTTGGAACACAGATGTGTTCTCTGACCTCCCCAGGCGCTCTTCCACAGTCCAGCATGACATTGTCACGGAACCTCAGCCAAAATCCTGTTAAAACCATACTGGGTAACCAAGGCGCGGCAACTAGCCATCTCGGAGGAAGTGCAGTTAATGCTGCAACTAGATGTCATTGAGGAGTCTAGTGGGCCAGTCCTATAGTCTTAATACCCAAGCCAGACGGGACGTTATGGTTCTGTAACAATTTTCGTAAACTGAACGAGATTTCCAAATTCAATGCATATCCCATGCCCCGGATGGATGAGCTTATCGAGAGGTTAGGACAAGCCTGGTATTTTTCTGTTTTGGCCCTCACAAAAGGGTACTGGCAGGTGCCCTTAATGAAGGCTGCCAAAGAGAAAACTGCTTTCATCGCACCTGAGGGGCTGTATCAGTACAAGGTGCTACCCTTTGGTCTGCATGGTGCCCCGCCAGTTTTCAACGGCTTATGGACATTGTGCTGCGTCCACATCGTCGGTACGCTTCGGCTTACCTGGACGATATTGTCATCCACAGTGCCGACTGGGAAAGTCACCTACCCAAAGTGCAGGCTGTAGTGGACTCAGAAGGCATCTCTCAAGTGGATGAGCCAGGCCAAGGACAGAAATGCCCGGGTCACCCGATTGTTTCTCTCCCTACAAAACTTAAAGTTTTTGGTGGGCAGGCCGGGGAAAAGGAAACGCGGATGCCCTGTCCCGGGTACACTGTCTGGCGTGTGGGGGGGGGGGGGGGGGTGACACAGTGAGAGGTTTGGTCTGGGAAAACAGGTATTTTCCTCCCAGCCAGGTGAGGTCAAATACCGGACCGGAATTTAAGTGCCGGTCTGGGTTTTGGCCGCACCTGGCTGTCCCTAAATAGGGAGATGAGCTCAGAAGCTGGAGAGCTGAGACCCGTGGGTCAGGCGAACAGGCCACCTAAAGCCTGTATTTAGACTTTCTGAGGCAGAAACTTTTTGTTATATTAACTTGCCATTGGGTGTGAAGTAACACCAACACTGCAAAAGTGACGTTTTGTTTTTGGCACCATGTGTGAATAAACACTGAAGTTTGAATTACGAACTTGTATTTTGCCGCTGTATTGCGCCCGATTATCCAAACTTCCAGAGCGAATCCCCACAGGACACATGAGTTAGAAATATATTCCTAGTCTACAGTAGCAGTAATTTTATCCAGGGTGGTCTAAGGGAGTGAAAGAGTTAATAGCAATAACCTCAGGATTCTAGGGGAGAGAAGTGGTTAATGGTAGTATCCCTGATGGGCTACAATACTATGGGGTTTATATACCTGGTGCACAATGGATAACAAGGAACCAAGGGCTATTTTATGTATATAAAGACATATTGGTTAAAAATGTATCCCTGGTGGTCTAGAGTGGCTAGGAAGTTGTATCCTCCATGGTCTATAAGTTTGAAAGAGTTAATGGTAATATAAAAACCCTAGGAGTCTAGAGGATTAAAGAGGTTAATGTCAGCATCCCTGGTGGGCTAGAGTTCCATGGTATTTATTTCCTAGATACACAGTGAATTATTCGGAGACAAAAGCTATTTTATGTCTTTGGACACATGGGTTAAAAATATATGCCTGGTGGTCTAGTGTGGCTTAGAGGTTTATCCCAGGTCATCTAAGGAGGTAAAGGAGTTAATGGTAAAAACGCTGATAGTTTAGGCTAAGTCCATACCAGTATCCCAGGTGGTCTAGGCTAGTGAGGGGTTTAAATAGCTGATGTGTAGGTTGATAATGACTGTACTCCATTTTGCTATTAGTTACAGTTGACCCTGTCGAGGAGGCAATAACACCCATGATGTTCTGTGATGTGACTGATACTGAGGAATACACCAGGAATGCCCTTATTTATGTGATATGATACCTCACCCATAATATCTGTTGCACTAAGGGTGTCATGTATGCTATGCCTATAGATACACTATGCTATATACCTAGTGATGTGACTGGTTCTGCTGTGAGACACTAGTGAGGTGCTGAGTAATGTATGCACTACAGTGGGTTGCACCCCCTGTATTCTGATGCCATGTTGCATGTGGTGATGTCACAGGTAGCCAGTGATATGGAGGAAAACCTCTAGGGGTCACATGCCCTCAGACAACACTTATATTGTATATTTAATAGATCTTACACTGTAAATTGTTAACAATGGAAGATATACATCAATGCTGGCCTGGTTAGTGTAGGGGCTATGCCCTGTAACTGTCTGAGCTTCTAACAGTAGGCATGGCTGGAGGCACAAAGGACATAACTATGTGTGACCACCTCAGTGATGGGGCAAAAAGGGAGCCCCTACCCTTTCATTTGATTGGTTAGATGCCGCAGTCACTATTACCTGTGGCACCCAAGAGATTAAATAGCCAAGATTGCAGTTATCTCCAATGAGAGACAGACCTAGCAAAATTAGCATTTGGTGGACTCACTGAGTTGATAGCAGAGGGAACATCTACTGGACTACCTTAAAGGGGTTGTCCCATGATCAATGTTAAAAATGAGAATCAGATCTCATATAGTCCATGACAATTTCTTCCTAACTATGCTAGAACCAGCCGTGTATCTCCCCATTCATTGTTCTAATGAATTATCTTCAGGCTGGCACCTCAGGGGCGTGTACGTTTAGGGGGGATGTCCTTTGCACAGTAGCTCCCTCCCTGTAACTGTCTGAGCTTCTAACAGTAGATAGGACAAGTGGCAGTTGTTGAAGGATTGAATTGAGCATGTACGACTACCTTAGCTAGGTGGGCAGAGAAATAAGGGAAAGAACAAACAGCAGGTGGCACTATACAGATAGATTTTAGTGAATACAGAATTTTTTATTGCAGAAAATTACGAAAGTATTCAAATCCAGGTGCTGGTTTGAAAAATGTTGAATATTTTTTGTGGGACAACCCCTTTAATATTTGTCAGGGAAACCTGGAGGAGAATGAATGATTTCCCCTTTCAGAGGTAGAGCTGGGAAAGAGTGAAATGAAGACGTAAATAAGGCTGTAAGATAGAGGGGATGGGGACATCGGTGTGACAGATACCCCCAGGCTGCAGACATGTAGATATCAGGAGGGGGATGGGACACTTCAGGTAATTTTAGCCACTGAAGAATCTGTCCATCATGAAGGACTCAGCACCAAATCCCATTACAGTAAGTTTATTATTCACTAGAGCTTATCCGTCCTGATCACTCACCTGTCTGCAGTGTGTGACAGGTGCACGGCGGGGGGCTCAGAACCCTTTATAGGCCTCCTGTAATTGAATTGTAAACTTCTGGGCTGTAGTAATGTAATGAAGTCAAAGGAAAAGCCAGAGATGCCTTCACCAGTACTTGCTAGAAATACCCCCATCAGTACATGCCCAGGTACTGATGGGGCATCTCTGTCAGGTACTGATGGGGACATCTCTGGATGGTACTGATAGGGGCATCTCTGGCAGGTATTGATGGGGCATTTCTGACAGGTATAGATGGGACATCTCTGGATCGTACTGATGGGGTATCTCTGACAGGTGCTGATGGGACATCTATGGCAGTAACTGATGGCGGCATCTTGTGATCGTAATGATTGGGGCATCTCTGACAGGTACTGATGGGGCATCTCTGACAGGTACTGATGGGGCATCTCTGGCAGGCACTGATGGGGGCATCTCTGGCAGGCACTGATGGGGGCATCTCTGGCAGGTACTGATGGGGGCATCTCTGGCAGGCACTGATGGGGGCATCTCTGGCAGGCACTGATGGGGGCATCTCTGGCAGGCACTGATGGGGGCATCTCTGGCAGGTACTGATGGGGGCATCTCTGGCAGGTACTGATGGGGGCATCTCTGGCAGGTACTGATGGGGGCATCTCTGGCAGGTACTGATGGGGGCATCTCTGGCAGGTACTGATGGGGGCATCTCTGGCAGGTACTGATGGGGGCATCTCTGGCAGGTACTGATGGGGGCATCTCTGGCAGGTACTGATGGGGCATCTCTGGCAGGTACTGATGGGGCATCTCTGGCAGGTACTGATGGGGCATCTCTGGCAGGTACTGATGGGGCATCTCTGGCAGGTACTGATGGGGCATCTCTGGCAGGTACTGATGGGGTATCTCCGGCAGGTACTGATGGGGCATCTCCGGCAGGTACTGATGGGGCATCTCTGGCAAGTGCTGATGGTACATCTCTGGCAAGTGCTGACCGGGGCAACTCTGGCAGGTGCTGATGGGGGCATCTGTGACAAGTGTTTAGGACTTACCATTTACAGTCACTCTCAGGGCACAGATAAATATGTACCTATTTCCATTTTCAGGACACCGGAGGGTACATCCCCCAATAGCTGCACCTTTGATATATCAGATTACATGCTCTATTGAAGAAATATGCAGAAATTGGGATCAGACCCCAAAATGTTATGTGCCCTGCAGGGAACATGGCCGCTGGTTTCCATCCACCTTCACTACTAAATAATAAGATGTTTAATGTAATTAATCGTAAATTATCTCCATAAGGCGCCTGTCATGTGTGAGATCGAGTCCAAGCTGATAGTAATGAAATAGAAGCTGTGTCAGCGCTGATGCATTAGTGGAGTCATTAGTCCCGGCCCATGATGAGAGTCATTCTTCACAAATGATGAGAGATCTGCCTCTGTCTGTATGTGCCCAGCTTCAGATACATAAAGATTACTGGAGGCGATCAGGATTCCTGGAGCCTTTCATCATCCAGGTTGAAGCTCTGCTGCCACCAAGTGGTCATGTCCTCACATTGCACATCTGGAGGATGTATCGTATATCTGCTGCCACTAGTTACAGGGCAGCACTGGACTGTCACTCTACATATAGTCCTCCAGACTATGAACAGGAGAGAAGATTGCTTGGGAGGCAAAGATATGCCTGGATGTGGTGTCTCAACAGTGTCCAAAATAACACAAGAAAATTCAGCTTCCCATAAAAGCGTAGTTAACCTTTAATCTTCCACTTGTCATGAGTAATGATTGCACATTTGTTTGATATCCGAAACGCCCAATTTTTCTGCATAGTATCACTTTTGGATTTTATCTATTGGAAGAATAAAGGTTAACTACGATTTTATGGGAAGTCCTTCAGACTATAGAAAAAATTATCTATATAAACCATACTTGCCAACTTTCTTTTTTGCTTATGTCATGCCAATTTATATAAGAATAAGATCAATGACCCCCAATCTATGGCATTTGAATCATGAACAGTACATGACCTCCTCCAGAACAGTGCAAAATGAATACAGATGACTCCAGACCAGCCTCCTGCCTATACAGACTGTAGCCCAAACAACTCAATCTATACCGACCCCAGACCAAACAACTCAATCTATACCGACCCCAGACCAAACAATTCAATCTATACCGACCCCAGACCAAACAACTTAAACTATACCAACTCCAGACCAAACAACTCAATCCATACCGACTCCAGACCAAACAACTCAATCCATACTGATGCCAGACCAAACAACTCAATCTATACCGACCCCAGACCAAACAACTTAATCTATACCGACCCCAGACCAAACAACTTAATCTATACCGACTCCAGACCAAACAACTCAATCCATACCGATGCCAGACCAAACAACTCAATCTATACCGACCCCAGACCAAACAACTTAATCTATACCGACTCCAGACCAAACAACTCAATCTATACCAACCCCAGACCAGAACCTATATACATAGACCCCAGTCCAGACATTTCATATATAACCAGCCCAAATTAGACTTCCCCATATTTACAGACTAAAGAACAGACCCATCTATAAAGACCCCAAACCAGACACCCATCTATATACACCAAAGACCCATAACATAGCCCATCTATAAAGACCCCAGACCAGACTTCTTCATCTATACAGATCCCAAACCAGACTATCCCATCTATTAAGACCCTAGACCAGACCCCCAAACTATAGAGACCAAAAACCAGACCCACATCTACATTTAGACTCCATTTATAAAGACCCCAGATCAGACCCCATCTATATATAACCTATAACAAGCCCCATCACTCCAGACCCCAGACCAAACTATCCCATCTATACAGACCAGACAGTATCTAATCAGATCCAAACCAGACCCCTATCTACATAGAAGCTATGACAGACCCCATCTATGCAGAGCCCAGACGAAACTTTCCCAGCTATATAGATCACACACCAGATGCTCACATCTATACAGACCCCAGACCAAGACCCCATCTATACAAAACCCATGGCAAGCTCCTATACAGTTAGGTCCATATATATTTGGACAGAGACAACATTTTTCTAATTTTCTTTCTGTACATTACCACAATGGATTTTTAACAAAACAATTCAGATGCAGTTGAAGTTCAGACTTTCAAGTTTAATTCAATAGGTTGAACAAAATAATTGCATAAAAGTGTGAGGAACTAAAGCATTTTTTAAACTCAATCCCTTCATTTCAGGGGCTCAAATGTAATTGGACAAATTAAATAATTGTTAATAAAATGTTAATTTCTAATACTTGGTTGAAAACCCTTTGTTGACAATGACTGCCTGAAGTCTTGACCTCATGGACGTCACCAGATGCTGCGTTTCCTCCTTTTTAATGCTCGGCCAGGCCTTTACTGCCGCGGTTTTCAGTTGCTGTTTGTTTGTGGGCCTTTCTGCCTGAAGTTTAGTCTTCAACAAGCAAAATGCTTGCTCTATTGCAGGGATGCCCAACCTGCGGCCCTCCAGCTGTTGTAAAACTACAACTCCCAGCATGCCCAGGCAGCCTACAGCTATCAGCCCACAGCAGGGCATGGTGGGAGTTGTAGTTTGAGGTTGAGCATCCCTGCTCCATTGGCTTTAGATCAGGTGACTGACATGGCCATTCAAGAATATTCCACTTCTTTGCTTTAATAAACTCCTGGGTTGCTTTGGGTTTATGTTTTGGGTCATTGACCATCTGTATTATGAAATGCCGACCAATCAGTTTGGCTGCATTCGGCTGGATCTGAGCACATAGTCTCTGAAAACCCCAGAATTGATCCGGCTGCTTCTGCCCTGTGTCACATCATCAATAAACACTAGGGACCCAGTGCCACTGGCAGCCATGCATGCCCAAGCCATAACACTGCCTCTGCTGTGTTTTACAGAGGAGGTGGTATTCTTTGGATCATGAGCTGTACCATGCCTTCGCCATACTTTTTTATTTCCATCATTCTGGTAGAGGTTCATCTTGGTTTCATCTGTCCGAAGAATGTTCTTCCAGAAGTGTGCTGGTTTTTTAGGATTTTTATTTTTTTTGCAAAGTCCAATCTAGCCTTCTTATTCTTGAGGCTTATGAGTGGCTTGCACCGTGCAGTGAATCCTCTGTATTTACTTTCATGCAGTTTTCTCTTTATGGTAGATTTGGATATTGATACGCCTATATCCTGGAGAGTGTTGTTCACTTGGTTGGCTGTTGTGAAGGGGTTTCTCTTCACCGTGGTAATTATTCTGCGATCATCCACCACTGTTGTCTTCCGTGGGCGTCCAGGTCTTTTCGCATGGTGGAGGTCACCAGTGCTTTCTTTCTTTCTCAGGATGTACCAAACCGTGAGGTTTTGCCACTCCTAATAGCGTAGCAATTTCTCGGATGGGTTTTTGCAGATGAAGGATGGCTTGTTTCACCTGCATGGAGAGCTCCTTTGACCGCATCTTTACTTCTCAGCAAAATCTTCAAAATGCAAGCACCACACCTCAACTCCAGGCCTTTTATGTGCTTAATTGAGAATGACATAATAAAGGAATTGCCCACCCCTGCGCATGAAACAGCCTTTGAGTCAATTGTCCAATTACTTTTGGTCCCTTTGAAAACAGGGTGCCGCATGTAAAGGAGCTAAAACTCCTAAACCTTTTATCCAATTTTAATGTGGATACCTTCAAATGAAAGCTAAAGGTCTGGACTTTGTGTCCATGTCCACTATCTAACTATAACTTGAATATGTTTTAGTAAACAGTTAATAAAAACTAAATTTGTGTTGGCGTCTAAATATATATGAACCTAACTGTATACAGACCCCTGACCAGATACTCCATCTATGCAAACCCCAGATGAGAAAACCCATCAATACAGACCCCAGGCTAGATACTACCTCCATCATTACCGACACCAGACCAGACCCCAACTATATAGAACCCATAACAACCCCATCTATAGAGACCCCAGACCAGACTACCCCATATATAGAGACCCCAGACCAGACTATCCCATCTATACAGACTTCAGACCAAAAACTTAGATCATTACAGATCCCAATACAAATCCCTACAAGTATACAAACCTCAGACTAGACTCTCCCATCAATACCGATCCAAAACCAGACACCACACACAGAAAAGACACCCACAAAAGCATGGTTATGATTATAATAAACCAGACCTCACACATTATTTCAGTACTGGACCTCAGGTCAAAGCAATCTGTGTGTGACTCATCAGTTGCACCCACATCCTCTGTTCCTGCCACAATGGCTAGAATATATATCCTAGTGGCATCACCCTAAGTATGGGGCTTCCCGACAAAGGGATAGAGCCCAATGATACAGCATCTGGCAGATGGCAGGTTACTGCAGCACACCTTCCACCCGGAAAATTTCACAAGTCCTCTGGAAGGTCTCTGTGAAAGTTAGGAGTTCTCATATGAGTGGCATTCTCAGGATTGATGGTGATCCCAGAGGGCAGACCCAGTCTTAAAGTGATGACAATTAGTTGGGATCCCCTGCATCTGAAGGTCTCCACAAAAACACTCATGAACATTTTAAGGCCTGACCACTACGAAACAAAACATAATTCCTGTGGAACCATCTAGCACGATTTAAGGTCCTATTCATGGTTTGCACCCAATGGTTTTGTGTGTGAGATGGATCAGGGGGACCATACCGCTGATGAACCCACCGCTTTCAAATAATCGAAACATGCGATGCTAAAGGGAACTCCTGTGTTTAATATTAGCCCATAATTCAGCCTCCTGGTCCAGATGTTTCTGCTGAAACATAATTGATGATCTACTGCAGGACGGAATACATGCACTAAAACAATTTTCCAGGTGTAGACCCCATTGAAGTCTTGAGGTTAAGTATATGAACGCAGCTCCCTACCGTCGGCCCCTGGACGCATAAGAAAACACATGTTATTATTCCAGCCCTGCAAGCGGCGATTGTTCATTGTCAGGCGGCACGGTGTGGTGAGTGCGAGGAAGCCGTTGACATTTCAGCAGCCGGGGCCCATGCACCGGGCTAAGGCTTCCAACGTAATCGGTGTCGGAAACGCAAGAACTAATTCAGCTTGAGGGGAAATAAATTGCCCTGTTGCAACTTCTAGTGATTATTGGCAGTGGGAACGGGTGGTGGAGGAAGGGAATTTACCACTTCCGAGACCTTGGACTTCTAGACTTCATATTTTCCGATATTGTAGGAAAATGGTTGCAGATGTAACTGGGCTCCTTTGCCTGGGGGTCCATAGACTCACCATTCACAGATGAAATCGCTAATTTTCATATCCCCTTTAAAGGGGTTGTCCATTTTAGACACCACATTTGCATGCATCCTATTAGGGAAAGTTAGTAGAGGGAGGGGTCCTCTGTTCTGGATCCTCATCTCTTGGCCAGAGAGGAGACCGGTTGCATAAAGTGTTTCTTGCTCTGGAGGACCTGTCCTGTATTATTAGAGATAACTCATGATATGAATGGACATGGTGCAATACTTATTGTCCCCTATGGAGGCGCTGTAGGGAAATTAAACACTTGCTGACAGGTACTTCACAGATTAGGATCGCTGGGGTGGTCCCAACAGGAGGACACTTTGTGGTCGTCTTATTGTCAAAGGACCCCTCAAAAATGCATTTAGATCCCTGATCATGTTAATTTCGGGGACCCAAGGCTACAATAAAATACCACCTACCAGATAGAGATTACAGTCAGAGGAATCCTCTCTTCTGGATCCTCATCTGCAGTGGAGAATGGTTGCACAGAGCGTCTCTTGCACTGAAGGACCTGAATAGAAACAGTGTAATACTTCATTTCTCCTGTGGTGGCACTGCAGGATCCCAGCAGGAAGGCACTTTATTGATAGGCTTAATGTCAAGAGACCCTTCAGAAAAGTGGGAATGCCTTTAGTTCTCAGGTCAAATTAATCTCATGACCCCAAGGCTACAATTCAATAGCACCTACCAGATAAAGACTACACTTAGGGAGGTGCCCTGTTCCAGATCCTAATCTCTTGACCAGAGTATAGAGAGGTTGCAAAGAGTGTCTCTTGCATTGGAGGACTCAGGGGCGTTGCTAGGGTCTCAAAAGATCCGGGGCACAAGCCCCAATAAATATGCCCCCCCCCCCCCGCACTATGCTGTACTTGCTATACAGCGGCACTTACCTGTCACATCCAGGGCCTCCAGGTGACGTCTCCTCTCTGTCATCGTCTTCTCGGTCTGGACAACTTCTCTCAGCCGCCTCGTCTCTGCAGAGTGTGACACACAGACATCTTAGCTTCCTCACTTTCTATCATTATCCCCCAACTGGAGTCCCCACAGTGTTATCCTGCTGCTTTCTATGCCAAAACCTCAACCCCCCCCCCCCCTCATACCCCCAAATACTATCCTAAAGAAACATTACTGCCCCCCATAGTAATAGTGCTCCTCATAGTCCCACCAATAGTAATTCCCTTCTAGAATGCCCTTATTAGTAACACTGCCCCAACCGTGATAATGCTCCTCAACAATGCCCTCCCATATTAATAATACCCTCACAGAGTCCCTAGTAGAAATAAGGCCCCCTATTGTTCCCCCAGTGGCAATAAAGCTCCCTACAGACCCCACAGTAGTAATAAGGCCCCCATAGTGCGCTTAGTAGAAATAAGGCAGATCTACAAGACCCTCCTATAGAGCCCCCAGTAGTAATAAGAACGCCTATAATGTCCCCTGGATTTGCAGTGCCCCCTGCAGTTATACTCCTCCCTCCACCACACAGTCCCATGTAAATAACATCACCTCTTCCCCAGCCGCCTCCAACGCACAATCCCATGTAAACATCACCCCCTAAGGCTACTTTCACACTTGCGTTCATGTACTTGTACAGGACGGATCCGCACCGATATAATACAAACGAATGCATCCGTTCAGGACCAATTTGTTTGTATTAGATTTTAATTTCTAAGTCCCAATACGGATCCGTCCTGACTTACATTGAAAGTCAATGGGGGACGGATCCGTTTACAATTGCACCATTTTGTGTCAATGCAAAGGGATCCGTCCCCATTGACTTACATTGTCAGGACAGATGCGTTTGGCTCCGCAAGGCCATGCGGACACAAAAACGCTGCTTGCAGCATTTTGGGGTCCGCCTCCAAAATGGAACGGGGGACCGCACGGAGCCGAACGAATGCATTCTGAATGGATCCGCATCCATTCAGAATGCATTGGGGTTAAACTGATGCATTTGGGGCTGCTTGTGAGAGACCTGAAACGGATCTCACAAGCGGATCACCAAACGCAAGTGTGAACGGACCCTAAACATTAAGTCCCATGTACATAAACATCATTCCCCCCCACCATCCACTTTCAACATACAGTCCCATGTAAATAACATCCCTCCCTCCCCCAGCCACCTCAAGCACACAGTTCCATGTCAATAACATCCCTCCCTTCAGCCCTAAAATACATCCCAGTTAAATAACTACAACTCCCAGCATTTCTCTACCTCTCCCTTCACTTACCTCGCCTGTACAGACATCACTATTAGGCTCCTTCTCCTCTTGACTCCGGTCCAATCCTGAACTGGGAAGAGGCGAAAGACCTTTGGTGACATCACAGGCCATGTGATCAGCAAAACAGGCTGTGATAGGATGACCTGGATGGTGACATCATCCAGGTCATCCTATCACAGCCTGTTTTGCTGATCACATGACCTGTGATGTCACCAAAGGTCCTTCGCCTGTTCCCAGTATAAGATTCAATTGTATTTGCCGTTCTGTGTACGGCAATACAGTTGCATCTAGCAGGTAGGCAGGACATTCGGGGCATGGGACAAAACATCCGGGGCCCAGGCCCCGAATGTTTTAACCTAGCGACGCCCCTGGTCCGAGGACTTGTCTTGTCCTGCATTACCCAGAAAACTCATTGATGTTAATGGGCAGGGTGTAATACTAGCTTTTTCCTGTGGTGATGCAGCAGCCAGGTTCCTCACAGATTAGAGATGATCGCTGTGGATCCCAGCAGGAGGACACTTTGCGATTGGGACCTTTCTAATACGTAGGTGTGCCTTTTGATCAGATTCATTCCAGGGCCCAAAGAATAAACTTCCATGAAGCCAACCAGCTAGGGAAACTTAAAGGCATATGCGTTTTTTTTTTTTTTTTTTAAACTATCCTAACAATACAAAAAGTAATAAAATAATAAATATCCTCACCAGTTTACAGCGATGACGTCATGTACATCACATGACTATTGAAGACCATCACTGGTCTCGGTGGAAAAAGCTTACATGTATGGCAAGAGACTGCAGAGGCCAGTGATTGGCTGCAGCAGTCACATGGAAGTGTGTGATGTGATCACTGCAGGACAAGTAAACAGAGACCACCAGATGATCAGCATTGGAGCGGTCATAGTTATTTTTTTATATTACCTCATGGTCTTCAGTTAGGCTACACCATTAAGAGTATTTCCTACCAACTTTTGTCTCACTCCCTGGAAGTCAGACCACAAGCCACGGTTGTGTGGTTGTAGGTTATTGACATGAACGGAAGACTGATGACCCACATTCCTACCAATTGTAGACGTCCTAGTAGTCGCACCCCCACGGATCGCAATTGGTTGGGTCCATATTAAGCTGAGCAAGAAGATATGTATACGTGTCAAAGACACAAGGATGGGTGGGATAAAACAGCAGCCCCACCCACATAGAGCTGCTCAGCACAACTCAGATATGGGAAGTACTGGAAGTATCTGTCAAAACTCATATTATTATACTTATAATAAACCATTTATATTGAACTTTATAAACTCCAGCGACCTGAAACATTTGGGTGATATCCTCCATCGATTCTCTGTAGTTTGATTGAGAAAGAGGCCTGCATCTAATCACTAACAATCCCGGCATGTGCTTCTGATTACCGCTATCCCCCATATCCAGCTTCCAATTATTCCATATTTCACCAGGTTTGTACAGTACGGTATTGTAATTTCTCACTCATCGGTAAGAACTCAACAGAAAGCAACTGAGAAAGAACAGAAAAACTATATGTGAACGGAAGAAATTGCGGAGAGAAAAAGAAACATAGTAAAACCTTAATACATGTAAGAAAATAAAAAAAAATAAAAACCTATAAAACTCCGTAACAGGTAATAACTGAATGAAGTACATATGGTAGCATTATAGTAGTTATATTCTTGTCCAAGAATATAACTACTATAATGCTGCCTCCTATGTACAAGAATATAACTACTATAATACTGCTCCTATGTACAAAAATATAACTACTATAATACTGCTCCTATATACAAGAATATACTATAATACTGTCTCCTATGTACAAGAATATAACTACTATAATACTGCCTCCTATGTACAAGAATATAACTACTATAATACTGCTCCTATGTACAAAAATATAACTACTATAATACTGCTCCTATATACAAGAATATAACTACTATAATACTGTCTCCTATGTACAAGAATAGAACTACTATAATACTGCCTCCTATGTACAAGAATAGAACTACTATAATACTGCCTCCTATGTACAAGAATATAACTACTATGATACTGCTCCTATGTACAAGAATATAACTACTATAATACTGCTTCTATGTACAAGAATATAACTACTATAATACTGTCTCCTATGTACAAGAATATAACTACTATAATACTGCCTCCTATGTACAAGAATATAACTACTATAATACTGCCTCCTATGTACAAGAATATAACTACTATGATACTGCTCCTATGTACAAGAATATAACTACTATAATACTGCTCCTATGTACAAGAATATAACTACTATAATACTGCTCCTATGTACAAGAATATAACTACTATAATACTGCCTCCTATGTACAAGAATATAACTACTATAATACTGCCTCCTATGTACAAGAATATAACTACTATAATACTGCCTCCTATGTACAAGAATATAACTACTATAATACTGCTCCTATATTCTTGTACATAGGAGCAGTATTATAGTAGTTATATTCTTGTACATAGGAGCAGTATTATAGTAGTTATATTCTTGTACATAGGAGGCAGTATTATAGTAGTTATATTCTTGTACATAGGAGCAGTATTATAGTAGTTATATTTTTGTACATAGGAGCAGTATTATAGTAGTTATATTCTTGTACATAGCAGCAGTATTATAGTAGTTATATTCTTGTACATAGCAGCAGTATTATAGTAGTTATATTGTACATAGGAGGCAGTATTATAGTAGTTATATTCTTGTACATAGCAGGCAGTATTATATAAGTTATATTCTTGTACATAGGAGCAGTATTATGGTAGTTATATTCTTGTACATAGGAGCAGTATTATAGTAGTTATGTACTTGTACATAGGAGCAGTATTATAGTAGTTATATTCTTGTACATAGGAGCAGTATTATAGTAGTTATATTCTTGTACTAGGAGCAGTATTATAGTAGATATATTCTTGTACATAGGGGCAGTATTATAGTAGTTATATTCTTGTATATAGGAGCAGTATTATAGTAGTTATATTTTTGTACATAGGAGCAGTATTATAGTATTTATATTCTTGTACATAGCATCAGTATTATAGTAGTTATATTCTTGCACGTAGCAGCAGTATTATAGTAGTTATATTCTTGTACATAGGAGCAGTATTATAGTAGTTATATTCTTGTACATAGGAGGCAGTATTATAGTAGTTATATTCTTGTACATAGGAGCAGTATTATAGTAGTTATATTCTTGTACATAGGAGGCAGTATTATGGTAGTTATATTCTTGTACATAAGGAGGCAGTATTATAGTAGATATATTCTTGTACATAGGAGGCAGTATTATAGTAGTTATATTCTTGTACATAGGAGCAGTATTATAGTAGTTATATTCCTGTAGATAGGAGCAGTATTATAGTAGTTATATTTTTGTACACAGGAGCAGTATTATAGTAGTTATATTATTGTACACAGGAGGCAGTAGTATAGTAGATATATTCTAGTAGGCAACTTGGAAAATACCAGCAAAAAGCCACTAACGTCAGCGATAGATTCTATCAGAGGGGTTATCTCACATGGGCTGCTGGATGGGCTGAGAACATAGTGAAGTGGAAAGGTCGCCATACTCTGCTTCATTCCAATTCATTATATAACTTATCCTGTACTGATCCTGAGTTGCATCCTGTATTATACTCCAGAGCTGCACTCAGTATTCTGCTGGTGGAGTCACCTATTATTTCAGTCACTACATTACTTATCCTTTATTATAGTCTAAAGCGGCAGTTACCATTCTTCCTGTTGAATATACAAACCGGATTCCAAAAAAGTTGGGACACTATGCAAATCGTGAATAAATACTGAATGCAATGATGTGGAGGTGCCAACTTCTAAGATTTCATTCAGAATAGAACATAAATCACGGAACAAAAGTTTAAACTGAGAAAATGTACCATTTTAAGGGAAAAATATGTTGAATCAGAATTTCATGGTGGGACAAGGCCATTTTCACCACTGTGTGGCATCTCCCCTTCTTCTTACAACACTGAACAGACGTCTGGGGACCGAGGAGACCAGTTTCTCATGTTTAGAAATAGGAATGCTCTCCCATTCTTGTCTAATACAGGCCTCTAACTGTTCAATCGTCTTGGGCCTTCTTTGTTGCACCTTCCTCTTTATGATGCGCCAAATGTTCTCTATAGGTGAAAGATCTGGACTGCAGACTGGCCATTTCAGTACCTGGATCCTTCTCCTACGCAGCCATGATGTTGTGATTGATGCAGAATGTGGTCTGGCATTATCTTGTTGAAAAATGCAGGGTCTTCCCTGAAAGAGATGACGTCTGGATGGGAGCAGATGTTGTTCTAGAACCTGAATATATTTTTCTGCATTGATGGTGCCTTTCCAGACATGCAAGCTGCCCATGCCACACGCACTCATGCAACCCCATACCATCAGAGATGCAGGCTTCTGAACTGAGCGTTGATAACAACTTGGGTTGTCCTTGTCCTCTTTGGTCCGGATGACATGGCGTCCCAGATTTCCAAAAAGAACTTCGAATCGTGACTCGTCTGACCACAGAACAGTCTTCCATTTTGCCACACTCCATTTTAAATGATCCCTGGCCCAGTGAAAACGCCTGAGCTTGTGGATCTTGCTTAGAAATGGCTTCTTCTTTGCACTGTAGAGTTTCAGCTGGCAGCGGCGGATGGCACGGTGGATTGTGTTCACTGACAATGGTTTCTGGAAGTATTCCTGAGCCCATTCTGTGATTTCCTTTACAGTAGCATTCCTGTTTGTGGTGCAGTGTCGTTTAAGGGCCCGGAGATCACGGGCATCCAGTATGGTTTTACGGCCTTGACCCTTACGCACAGAGATTGTTCCAGATTCTCTGAATCTTCGGATGATGTTATGCACAGTTGATGATGATAGATGCAAAGTATTTGCAATTTTTCGCTGGGTAACACCTTTCTGATATTGCTCCACTATCTTTCTGCGCAACATTGTGGGAATTGGTGATCCTCTACCCATCTTGGCTTCTGAGAGACACTGCCACTCTGAGAAGCTCTTTTTATACCCAATCATGTTGCCAATTGACCTAATTAGTGTTAATTGGTCTTCCAACTCTTCGTTATGCTCAGATTTACTTTTTCCAGCCTCTTATTGCTACTTGTCCCAACTTTCTGGGGATTTGTTGACACCGTGAAAATTTGAATCAACGTATTTTTCTTTAAAATGATACATTTACTCGGATTAAACGTTTGATCTGTCATCTACGTTCTATTACAAATAAAATATTCACATTTGCCATCTCCACATCATTGCATTCAGTTTTTATTCACAATTTGTTTAGTGTCCCAACTTTTTTGGAATCCGGTTTGTACACAGGGATGGATAGATAGATAGATAGATAGATAGATACTATTACAGTTGTGCGGTATATTTTTACAGCAGTAATGAAGTGTGACTTTCTCTGGAATCCTAAATATATATATATATATATATATTCACCATCCCGTCCTCCAGCAGCCATGAGTAGTGTGGAGAATGCCGCCGGTTAATGGCCTTTGGCTGTGTGACAGGAGGTGTGAGGAGCTAAATGCCAGGTGGGAGTATGGAAATTCAGAGTAATGTTTTGGGTCTGATGTCACGTCATGTGGAATTGATGTTGGGGATGTGAGGTGCTGAGATGTTTAGTCCCAGGCTCTGTGCCTTCAGGCGTTCATTAAAACCAAGACGTTATCCCTCTATAGTTCTTAACGGAGTAATGGCGCCACCTTGTGGCCATGTTTGTTAACTACATATGTTGACCAGCATGCAGACATAAAAAATAAATGAAAATAAAGGTAGCCCGACAAAGCACCTCAAGTAAAAGGTGTTTCCTGAAGGCTTCCTATGTGGAACGTTGTCCTCAAACTTTTTAGGCTGCAGCAAATGCAACGGTGGACTGGCTTCCCTGAAGACTCTAAGTATATGATGGCTCTCTGCAGTCGTTACAGGGCAAATTTAGAAAACTGTCTTCTACCAAGCTTTATTTCAACCCTGCATTGACCCTTGAGGGTTTTCAGATCATGTGCATGGACTCGGAGAACATATCCAGCTCACCTTCTGAATTCCGAAGCATTGTGAATCACCGCTTGATGTCTTTTTATTTAATATTACTTACGTTTTATATCACATATATGTATGTTGACTTTGTATGTGAGCAGTGTGATAACATAAGCAATGCCATGATTAATTAAGCAAAAGAGCTCCACTATGTCTCCACTTGATTGGTCTGCAAGGTGGTAGGAGTTGCCTATAAAACCATGCTATCTGGCTTTTCTTATCAGTTATGACTAAGAACTTGATGTTCGAAATGCGTAAACTGCTGTTGAAGTCAGAGGATTTGTATCTAAGCTGTATGTTTTTACCATGGATAAAGAAACAAGCAATACAACAATACCATAGTGCTGGAGCTATCTTCTTTGTCTCATGTGCATGGACTCCCCTGAAGAACCTGGGCATCATATATATCACATCTCTGAGGATAACACTGGATCTATATGGAAGCCAAACAGAGGACACGGGCTTAGACTACCCCTGAATAACCCTAGGGATCATATGTGACATTTACAAAGATGTCAACCCAGGAGAGCCCTTCGCAGAAGGAGATTTATTTGCATATGTTATATAATAGGGCCACAGAGGAGACTCCAAAATTTACTCTGACCCAACCAGAACAGAGCCTTAAATGAAAGCAACCTGAAATGAGTCAAGACCCAAGACCCTAAATTAATTTCAGACCCCAGACTAGTTCTCCTAAACATATTCAAGCTCCATACCTTCTCACTTAATTTCAGACCCCAGATCAGATCCTCCAGGGCCTTGAATAAATGTACAACCCAAATCAGACCACTATATTGATTTTGACTTCTAAAACAAGGCCCCAGACCAGTTCTCCTAAACATATTTAAGCCCCAGACCCTCTAACTCAATATCAGACCCCTTAAATATATTCAGGTCCCTAAATTAATTTCCACCCAAATTAAACCCCAAAATTAACCCCTTAAGGACACAGCCTTTTTACACCTTAGGACCAGGCCATTTTTTGCAAATCTGACCAGTGTCACTTTAAGTGCTGATAACTTTAAAACGCTTTGACTTATCCAGGCCGTTCTGAGATTGTTTTTTCGTCACATATTGTACTTCATGACACTGGTGAAATTAAGTCAAAAAAATATTTTTTTTTGCACCAAAAAATACCTAATTTAACAAATTTTTGGAAAAATTAGCAAATTTCAAAGTTTCAGTTTCTCTACTTCTGTAATACATAGTAATACCCCCAAAAATTGTGATGACTTTACATTCCCCATATGTCTACTTTATGTTTGAATTGTTTTGGGAATGATATTTTATTTTTTGGGGATGTTATAAGGCTTAGAAGTTTAGAAGCAAATCTTGAAATTTTTCAGCAATTTACAAAAACGACATTTTTAGGGACCAGTTCAGGTCTGAAGTCACTTTGCGAGGCTTACATAATAGAAACCACCCAAAAATGACCCCATCTAAGAAACTACACCCCTCAAGGTATTCAAAACTGATTTTACATACGTCGTTAACCCTTTAGGTGTTGCACAAGAGTTATTGGCAAATGGGGATGAAATTTGAGAATTTCTTTTTTTTGTCTAATTTTCCATTTTAACCCATTTTTTCCACTAACAAATCAAGGGTTAACAGCCAAACAAGACTGTATCTTTATTGCCCTGACTCTGCCGTTTATAGAAACACCCAATATGTGGCCGTAAACTACTGTACGGCCACACAGCGGGGCGTAGAGGGAAAGGTGCGCCGTTTGGTTTTTGGAGGGCTGATTTTTATGGACTGGTTTATTTACACCATGTCCCATTTGAAGACCCCTGATGCACCCCTAGAGTAGAAACTCCCTAAAAGTGACCCCATCTAAGAAACTACACCCCTCAAGGTATTCAAAACTGATTTTACATTCGTCGTTAACCCTTTAGGTGTTGCGCAAGAAGTTATTGGCAAATGGGGATGAAATTTGCAAATTTCATTTTTTTGTCTAATTTTCCATTTTAACCCATTTTTTCCACTAACAAATCAAGGGTTAACAGCCAAACAAGACTGTATCTTTATTGCCCTGACTCTGCCGTTTACAGAAACACCCAATATGTGGCCGTAAACTACTGTACGGCCACACAGCGGGGCGTAGAGGGAAAGGTGCGCCGTTTGGTTTTTGGCGGGCTGATTTTTATGGACTGGTTTATTTACACCATGTCCCATTTGAAGACCCCTGATGCACCCCTAGAGTAGAAACTCCCTAAAAGTGACCCCATCTAAGAAACTACACCCCTCAAGGTATTCAAAACTGATTTTACATACGTCGTTAACCCTTTAGGTGTTGCGCAAGAGTTATTGGCAAATGGGGATGAAATTTGCAAATTTCATTTTTTTGTCTAATTTTCCATTTTAACCCATTTTTTCCACTAACAAATCAAGGGTTAACAGCCAAACAAGACTGTATCTTTATTGCCCTGACTCTGCCGTTTACAGAAACACCCAATATGTGGCCGTAAACTACTGTACGGCCACACAGCGGGGCGTAGAGGGAAAGGTGCGCCGTTTGGTTTTTGGAGGGCTGATTTTTATGGACTGGTTTATTTACACCATGTCCCATTTGAAGCCCCCTGATGCACCCCTAGAGTAGAAACTCCCTAAAAGTGACCCCATTTTGGAAACTACGGGATAAGGTGGCATTTTTTTGGGGACTATTTTTAGGGTAAATATGATTTTTGGTTGCTCTATATTACATTTTTGTGACGCAAGGTTACCAAAAATTGAAATTCTGAAATTTCATCTCCATTTGCCATTAACTGTTGAGGAACACCTAAAGGGTTAATGAAGTTTGTATAATCAGTTTTGAATACCTTGAGGGGTGTAGTTTCTTAGATGGGGTCAGTTTTGGGGAGTTTTTACTCTAGGGTACATCAGGGGGGCTTCAAAAGGGACATGGTGTCAATAAAAAAGGCCATCAAAATCGGCCTTCCAGAAACCATGTCGGTCCTTTCCTTTTGCGGCCTCCCTTTTACTGATACAGCAGTTTACGACCACAAATGTGGTGTTTCTGTGAACTGCAGTATCAGGGTAATAAATATTAAGTTTTGTTTGGTTGTTAACCCTTGTTTTATTACCGGAAAAAACTGATTGAAATGGAAAAGTGCCAAAAATAGCGGTTTTGGCACTGTTTTTTTTTTTTTTTTTTACTGTGTTAATCTGGGGGGTTAGGTAATGGGATATTTTTATAGAGGAGATTTTTACGGACGCGGCAATACCTAATAAGTCTACTTTTTTTTTACAATTATTTAGGTTTTTGACTATATTATCTTTTTTGATACAAATCTTTTTTTGGGTATCTCTAAAGTCTAAGGGTCATTTTTTTTTTTTTTTTTATCCAATTATCTCATGTGGGGACTCATTTTTTGCGGGATGAGTGGACGGTTTTATTGGCACTATTTTGGGGGCTATATGACTTTTTTATCGCTTGCTATTAAACTTTTTGTTATGTAAGGTGACAAAAAAATTATTTTTTTGCACCTATTTTTTTTTTTTTTTGACCGTGTTAATCTGGGGGGTTGGGTCATGGGGTATTTTTATAGAGGAGATTCTTACGGACGCGGCAATACCTGATAAGTCAACTTTTTTTACAATTATTTTGGTTTTAGACTATATTATCTTTTTTGATTCAAATTTTTTTGGGGGTATCTCTAAAGTCTAAGGGTCATTTTTGTAAAAAAAAAAATTATCCAATTATCTCATGTGGGGGCTCATTTTTTGTGGGATGAGTGGACGGCTTTATTGGCACTTTTTGGGGGGCTATATGACTTTTTGATCGCTTGCTATTAAACTTTTTATTATGTAAGGTGACAAAAAAAACCTTTTTTTGCACCTTTTTTTTTTTTTTTTCCTTGACCGTGTTAATCTGGGGGGTTAGGTCATGGGGTAGTTTTATAGAGGAGATTATTACCAACGCGGCGATACCTAATATGTCTACTTTTAATAAATTATTTTAGTTTTTTTTGGGTGTCTCAAGTCTGAGAACCAGTTTTTTTTATCCGATGTCAGTGCTAAATTGGGATATAAATTTAGTACTCCATGGAAGTGTGATACTCCCTGAAGCAACCGTCAATGCAGAGGCCCGGATGATCGGGGCAAGTGTCGCACTGAGTAGTTGTGTCCTTCCGTATCCCCCTCCTGCGACACACTCTGCACTTTTTTTGGGTTCGTCCCTTCTTTCCAGTATGGGGGACCACACCTGGAAAGTGTTGGCCAGGGACGATCCGGGCACCTACAGTTCCCGAGGTACTCCGGCCTGCTCTTTCCCGGTCCGAAAAGATCAGGGCCTTGAGGACTGCCTCATAGAACTGGAGGAATGTCCCTGTGCTGCCAGCGCTTCGGGATAGTACAAAAGAGTTGTACATGGCAACCTGCACCAAGTAGACCGCAACTTTTTTGTACCATGCCCGGGTTTTGCGCATGGCGTTATATGGCTTGAGGACTTGATCAGAGAGATCAACTCCTCCCATATACCGATTGTAAGCGACGATACAATCGGGCTTGAGGACCGTTGCCGCGGTACCTCGCACAGGGACAGGGGTGATGCCGTTACCATGAATTGTGGACAGCATAAGGACATCCCTCTTGTCCTTATACCTGACCAGCAACAGGTTTCCAGTGGTAAGGGCACGGGTCTCACCCCTGGGGATAGGTACCTGGAGGGGGTGGGCAGGGAGGCCGCGTTGATTTTTCCGCACGGTCCCACAAGCGGACGTGGATCTGGCGGCAAGGGACTGGAACAAGGGGATACTGGTATAAAAGTTATCCACGTAAAGGTGGTAACCCTTATCCAGCAGTGGGTACATAAGGTCCCACACAAGTTTCCCGGTAACACCCAGAGTGGGGGGACATTCTGGGGGTTGAATCCGGGAATCTCGCCCCTCGTACACACGAAATTTGTAAGTGTACCCTGAGGTACTCTCACAAATTTTGTATAGCTTCACGCCATACCTCGCCCGCTTGGAGGGCACATACTGGCGGAAAATGAGTCTCCCCTTGAACGCAATGAGAGACTCATCAACCGCGACCTCTCTTCCAGGTACATAGGCCTCCATGAATTTGGCCCCAAAGTGATCGATGACCGGCCGTATCTTGTACAGACGGTCATGGGCAGGATCACCTCGGGGGGGACATGCTGCATTATCGGAATAATGCAGACATTTCCGGATGGCCTCAAACCGGGAGCGTGTCATGGCTGTACTGTAAAGTGGGGCCTGGTATAGGACGTCCCCACTCCAGTACAGCCTGACACTGGGTTTTTTGACCAGGCCCATATGCAGCACGAGGCCCCAAAATGTCCTCATTTCGGCTGCACTGACCGGCGTCCAGCCACCGGGCCTGGCCAAAAAGGAGCCCGGGTGTTGAGCGACGAACTGTTGGGCGTACAGATTCGTCTGCTCCACCATCAGATTTACCAGTGGGTCACTGAAAAAATGACAAAAAAAGTCATATTCAGTGTAGCCCACTGTGGAAATCTGGATTCCTGATTGGCCTACAAAATCAGGAATCACAGGCTCGTATCGCTCTGGGCTACACCAGACAAGTTCACCGGCAGGGGGCTCCGGTGGATTTAACTGGTGGGCCGGGAAACCAGTACGAGCCCCAGAGCTGCTCGTACTAGTGTGGGCCACAGGGTCCCTAACATGGCGGTCCCCTTGCTCCGCCTGGCGGCGTCTCCGCCGCCTTGGGGGCTCATCATCATCGCTAGATGATGAGGAGGATGCGGATGACAACAGGAATGTGGGGTCATCCTCATCCTCACTGGGACTCTCGGAGTCAGAGGCAATCTGGGCGTATGCCTCCTCGGCCGAGAACGTCCGGCGGGCCATAGGGGAGTGTGTGTCTGCGTGTATATGTGCGTGTGTGTAACTCTTTATTTTGTGTGCGTGTGTGTGGGGGCACGGGTGTTCACGAACTCACCCTAAAACTAACAGAAAAAAAATAAAATAAACTAACTAAAAAAAAGGGCAAAAAATGTGGGGAAAAAAATTCAAAACCGCTGATCAACCGTCCGAAGTTGATCAGCGGTGGGGTGTGCGATGCGCTAACAGTGGCCGGACACTAAGTGCCGGCCACAGTCAGCGTACACGAAAAAAAAAAAAAATGCACCCCAAAAAAGGTGGGGGGGGGCAGGGGGGGGGGGCAAGTGGCAGCACCCCTGGGGGGTCTAGGGTCACACAGCTGTGCTGTGGACCCCAGACACCCTAACTTAGGGTGATGCAATCAAAGTTCAAAAACTAACTTTCCCTTTTTTTTCCCTGCCTAAACCAAACTTTCCCTAGCTGTCCCTATGTACCTGATGGGGTCCTGGGGGGCACAGATCGGGTCCTGGGGGGCACAGATCGGGTCCTGGGGGGCACAGATCGGGGTGCAGGCAGCGGTGGCAGACACGTGCAGGCAGCTCCTCTCTCCTCCGGCTCCGGAACACAAAAGGAGGAGGAGAGGAGCGCCTGCCTCTTTTGAATCTGCCGCCGGACCGCCCACAGACCAATCAGAAAGCGATCCTGAGTGGTGATGTCACCATCACCACTCAGGATCGCTGGATGGTGATTGGTGGGGTGAAATCACACCACCATCACCATCCTGTTCCGGGTTATCGGGACTTCAAAGACCCGAATAACCCGGAAACGCAGAAAACCGCAGGTCTGAATTGACCTGCGGTTTTCTGCGATCGCATACATGGGGGGGTCACCGGACCCCCCGGCGCATTTGCTCCAAGTGCCTGCTCAATGATTTGAGCAGGCACGGGGTTCCGATCACCGCCCGCCGTGCGGCGGTGATCGAAAATGCACAGGGCGTACATGTACGCCCTGTGTCCTTAAGTACCAGGGCACAAGGGCGTACCTGTACGCCCTATGTCCTTAAGAGGTTAATATAGAGTCTAAAATTAGACCCCAAATGGGACAAAAATAATACTGGATCCTAAAACGTATCAAGACCCAGGCCACTAATTTAATTTCAGGTCACAAACTAGGCCTCCTCAATATATTCAGACCCCAACCCTCCAACGTAATATCAGACCCCAGATCAGACATCCTAAATATACACCATAGCCATAGTAAATTAAATTCAGACCCCCGACCATACTCTCAAAAACATATTCAGACTCCAGCAAATGGGGTGCTGCCTGTATGACCAGCCAGGTGCAGCACCAATATATGAAATAGAGGGGGGAGCGGTGCACATACACATTGAGAAAGGTAGAGTGCCCCACACTCACATACTCACAAAGTGGTAAGCAAAGTGCAGAACCCGAGCACAGTGAATTGTGCAGTTACCCCACTTAGAAATGTGTAGAAACTTCTGGGTGCATACACAGGAGGTAGGGTGCAGCAAACACAGTGAGGGGGTAGCACCAAGCTATTGTACATATACAAACCGGATTCCCAAAAAGTTGGGACACTAAACAAATTGTGAATAAAAACTGAATGCAATGATGTGGAGATGCCAAATGTCAATATTTTATTTGTAATAGAACGTAGATGACAGATCAAACGTTTAATCCGAGTAAATGTAGCATTTTAAGGCTGAGTTCACACGAGCGTGACAGATTTGGTCCGGATGCGTTCAGGGTGCGTTCAGTTAAACTCGCACCATTTTGCAAGCAAGTTCAGTCAGTTTTGGCTGCAATTGCGTTTAGTTGTTCAGTTTTTTCCGCGCGGGTGCAATGCGTTTTGATGCGTTTTTCACGCGCGTGATAAAAAACTGAAGGTTTACAAACAACATCTCCTAGCAACCATCAGTGAAAAACGCATCGCACCCGCACTTGCTTGCAGATGCAATGCGTTATTAACGCAGCCCCATTCACTTCTATGGAGCCAGGGCTGCGTGAAAAACGCTGAATATAGAACATGCTGCGATTTTAAAGCATTGCAGAAGTGATGCATAAAAAAAACGCTCATGTGCACAGCCCCATTGAAATGAATGGGTCAGGATTTAGTGCAGGTGCAATGCGTTCACCTACTGCATTGCACCCGCGCGGAAATCTCGCCCGTGTGAACGCAGCCTAAGGCCTCTTTCACACGGGCGTCATGTTTTTTGCCTGGATAAGAGGCGGGTGCGTTGCGGGAAAATGCGCGATTTTTCCGCGCGAGTGCAAAACATTGTCATGCGTTTTGCACTCGCGTGAGAAAAATCGCGCATGTTTGGTACCCAGACCCGAACTTCTTCACAGAAGTTCGGGCTTGGGATTGATGTTCTGAAGATTGTATTATTTTCCCTTATAACATGGTTATAAGGGAAAATAATAGCATTCTGAATACAGAATGCTTAGTATAATAGTGCTGGAAGGGTTAAAAATAATAAAAAAAGTTAACTCACCTTCTCCTCTTGTTAGCGTAGATCCCGGTCTGTTCTTTAGCTGTGGACTGAATGACCTGAGGTGACGTCAGATCACATGCTCCAATCACATGGTCCATCACCATGGTGATAGAGCATGTGATCTGACGTCATCAAAGGTCCTTCAGCCACAGCTAAAGAACAGACCGGCCTCTACGCGAACAAGAGGAGAAGGTGAGTTAACTTTTTTATTATTTTTAACCCTTCCAGCACTATTATACTAAGCATTCTGTATTCAGAATGCTATTATTTTCCCTTATAACCATGTTATAAGGGAAAATAATACAGTGAATAGACTGTCACCTAGAACCCATGCGTGAAAATCGCACCGCATCCGCACTTGCTTGCGGATGCATGCGATTTTCACGCAACCCCATTCATTTCTATAGGGCCTGCGTTACGTGAAAAACGCACAAAGAGGAGCATGCTGCGATTTTCACGCAACGCATAAGTGATGCGTGAAAATCACCGCTCGTGTGCACAGCCCCATAGAAATGAATGGGTCAGGATTCAGTGCGGGTGCAGTGCGTTCACCGCACGCATCACACCCGCACGGAAAACTCGCCCGTGTGAAAGGGGCCTAAAGGAAAAATACGTTGATTCAAATTTTCACGGTGTCAACAAATCCCAAAAAAGTTGGGACAAGTAGCAATAAGAGGCTGGAAAAAGTAAATTTGAGCATAACGAAGAGCTGGAAGACCAAGTAACACGAATTAGGTCAATTGGCAACATTATTGGGTATAAAAAGAGCTTCTCAGAGTGGCAGTGTCTCTCAGAAGCCAAGATGGGTAGAGGATCACCAATTCCCACAATGTTGCGCAGAAAGATAGTGGAGCAATATCAGAAAGGTGTTACCCAGCAAAAAATTGCAAAGACTTTGCATCTATCATCATCAACTGTGCATAACATCATCCGAAGATTCAGAGAATCTGGAACAATCTCTGTGCGTAAGGGTCAAGGCCGTAAAACCATACTGGATGCCCGTGATCTCCGGGCCCTTAAACGACACTGCACCACAAACAGGAATGCTACTGTAAAGGAAATCATAGAATGGGCTCAGGAATACTTCCAGAAACCATTGTCAGTGAACACAATCCACCGTGCCATCCGCCATTGCCAGCTGAAACTCTACAGTGCAAAGAAGAAGCCATTTCTAAGCAAGATCCACATGCTCAGGCGTTTTCACTGGGCCAGGGATCATTTAAAATGGAGTGTGGCAAAATGGAAGACTGTTCTGTGGTCAGACGAGTCACGATTCAAAGTTCTTTTTGGAAATCTGGGACGCCATGTCATCCGGACCAAAGAGGACAAGGACAACCCAAGTTGTTATCAACGCTCAGTTCAGAAGCCTGCATCTCTGATGGTATGGGGTTGCATGAGTGCGTGTGGCATGGGCAGCTTGCATGTCTGGAAAGGCACCATCAATGCAGAAAAATATATTTAGGTTCTAGAACAACATCTGCTCCCATCCAGACGTCATCTCTTTCAGGGAAGACCCTGCATTTTTCAACAAGATAATGCCAGACCACATTCTGCATCAATCACAACATCATGGCTGCGTAGGAGAAGGATCCGGGTACTGAAATGGCCAGTCTGCAGTCCAGATCTTTCACCTATAGAGAACATTTGGCGCATCATAAAGAGGAAGGTGCAACAAAGAAGGCCCAAGACGATTGAACAGTTAGAGGCCTGTATTAGACAAGAATGGGAGAGCATTCCTATTTCTAAACTTGAGAAACTGGTCTCCTCGGTCCCCAGACGTCTGTTGAGTGTTGTAAGAAGAAGGGGAGATGCCACACAGTGGTGAAAATGGCCTTGTCCCAACTTTTTGGGGATTGGTTGACACCATGAAATTCTGATTCAACATATTTTTCCCTTAAAATTGTATATTTTCTCAGTTTAAACTTTTGTTCCGTGATTTATGTTCTATTCTGAATAAAATATTAGAAGTTGGCACCTCCACATCATTGCATTCAGTTTTTATTCACGATTTGTATAGTGTCCCAACTTTTTGGGAATCCGGTTTGTACAACCAGTGGGGTGCATCAAAAACAGAGATGGGAGTGCATCAGGTAATATAGCATCCATAATTGTTGCCTGATCCAGGGACAGTAGTTACATAATGGAAGAAGTATAGCTACTGCACAACACTATAACCGCCACTACTCTGTCTCTTCTCCTCGGTTCCAGTCAGAGATCACTACACTGGGAACACATCAACTATTCACATCCTCCATTACTTCTTCCCCAAGCCCTGAGTCAAAAATTACTGGAGCTCCTTACCCTAATTACTGACACAGATAAACTTTTTTTCATACTGGAGATGTTCAACTAATGCACCCCCTCCACTAAGAGACCAGCCCATGAGCATAACCTCCCCTGAGGATCCTGAAGATCATATAGATAACATTCCTCTGCCACCAATGCTGGAGCCATATGGACACCTACAATCCTTTATTTGGTCCTGATATATGTATCCAACCTTACAGACCACAGGTGTCAATATCTGGTCCTCCCATGAGGAACCAGCTCATATGCTTGGACCTGAGGTTAATAAATTAAGGTACAGTGCAGCCAACATGGGAACTGTGTCCTAAATTCGATCTACATGTTATCTCTCCATCATCCCTTGTTTCTGTAACTCCATTGGCACGTGATCATTACCGAATCCATTCACCATGATGCATGAGATCAGTTTCCACCAAAACCGCATGCATCACATCATCAACCTTTGGACATCCCTCACAGAACTTGCTCTGTCAAACTACAAAAGTGACATCACTTAGAGCATCAAACTCCCCGTCTATTTGAAATCAATGATGGTCGAGACGCATTTGTCTATAGTCGCCTTTAAGATGTTACTTTTGAAGTTCTCCCCAGCGTCTACCTGACTTTCTCCACTGCCAGTTGGGTAAGAACATCCAGGCGCCAGCAATTACGTGAAAGAGAGAAGAGTCAATGCTTGAATCTTGCATGCAAAATCCTCCCTTGGGTTTTGCCAATAGAAATTGATCTCAGATCTCAACGTCACATTATTCTTACTTCAGCTACAAGACGTTAAATAATGAACGGCGCAGCCCCTATGTTTGTACCAGCGCATCTGAACTCAATTCATTTATCACTCCTGGACTGCAGAAAGGTGACATCAGCCCTTAAATTGATATCCCGGAGGCTGAGATTTGGGAACAGCAGCTTGTACTGTAACAGCTGCACTCCTCGAAATGATGGAAGACAGAGAGCGGCCGGGGAAAGGTCGTCCCAAATTGAGCTCTATTCCAGGTTCGGATGAGGCCCCTTTCTCACCCCGTAATTCACTTGCTATAAAGGACGTCAAGGGAGAAATTCAAGACTTTTTTTTTTTTCAGCAACAGCAGTGCAGATAACAAGTATAAAGTAATACAGACACTACATTCCTGTGTGAGAAAAAATATGGCAATACACACTATTACTATTGTTACTATTATTATGAGCATTAGCATTATTGTGTTATTAATCTTGGGAAAGACAACTACTATAATACTGCTCCTTTGTACAAGAATATAACTACTATAATACTGCTCCTTTGTACAAGAATATAACTACTATAATACTGCCCCAATGTACAAGAATATAACTACTATAATACTGCTCCTATGTACAAGAATATAACTACTATAATACTGCTACTATGTACAAGAATATAACTACTATAATACTGCTCTTATGTACAAGAATATAACTGCTATAATACTGCTCCTATGTACAAGAATATAACTACTATAATACTGCCTCCTATGTACAAGAATATAATTACTATAATACTGCTCCTATGTACAAGAATATAACTACTATAATACTGCCTCCTATGTACAGGAATATAATTACTATAATACTGCTCCTATGTACAGGAATATAACTACTATAATACTGCCTCCTATGTACAAGAATATAACTACTATAATACTGCCTCCTATGTACAAGAATATAATTACTATAATACTGCTCCTATGTACAAGAATATAACTACTATAATACTGCCTCCTATGTACAGGAATATAATTACTATAATACTGCTCCTATGTACAGGAATATAACTACTATAATACTGCCTCCTATGTACAAGAATATAACTACTATAATACTGCCTCCTATGTACAAGAATATAACTACTATAATACTGCTCCTATGTACAAGAATATAACTACTATAATACTGCTCCTATGTACAAGAATATAACTACTATAATACTGCCTCCTATGTACAAGTATATAACTATCATAATACTGCTCCTATGTACAAGACTATAACTACTATAATACTGCTCCTATGTACAAGAATATAACTACTATAATACTGCCTCCTATGAACAAGAATATAACTACTATAATATTGCCCCAATGTACAAGAATATAACTACTATAATACTGCCTTCTATGTACAAGAATATAACTACTATAATACTGCTTCCTATGTACAAGAATACAACTACTATAATACTGCTCCTATGTACAAGAATATAACTACTATAATACTGCCCTCTATGTACAAGAATATAACCACTATATTACTGCCTCCTATGTACAAGAATATAACTACTATAATACTGCTCCTATGTACAAGAAAATAACTAGTATTATACTGCCCAATGTACAAGAATATAACTACTATAATACTGCTCCTATGTACAAGAATATAACTACTATAATACTGCCTCCTATGTACAAGAATATAACTACTATAATACTGCTCCTATGTACAAGAATATAACTACTATAATACTGCCCCCTATGTACAAGAATATAACTACTATAATACTGCCTCCTATGTACAAGAATATAACTACTATAATACTGCCTCCTATGTACAAGAATATAACTACTATAATACTGCCTCCTATGTACAAGAATATAACTACTATAATACTGCTCCTATGTACAAGAATATAACTACTATAATACTGCTCCTATGTACATGAATATAACTACTATAGTACTGCTCCTATGTACAAGAATATAACTACTATAATACTGCCTCCCATGTACATGAATACAACTACTATAATACTGCTCCTATTAAGAAGAGTATAATTGCTATAATACCACCCTTTATGTAGAAGTATATGTTTCTGATTTGGTAGAATAATACTGCCATATGATTGGAGTAGACCCGTGTACACTCCCCTGTGAACACTGTGCAGCGGTGTAAGGTTCCCGCGTAGTCTCTATTATCATGGGTAATATCACATCCAGCGACAGGCTCAATGTAGCATCTTTACATTGTAACAAATTTATTGAATGGCAATAATTTGAACCGTTTGGGCAAACACCGTCTGTGGCCAATTATTAGCTAAACGACTTAATTTCATTACGCGCGGCCTTTCTATCGCCTCACAAGTCGCTGCGTTTGCACATCACAATTACCCAACTAATCAAGAATAAATGAACTGCAATTTCCTCTTGACGGCAGAGAAGAATCGGGGAAAGCTCAGCGGAACGCTTGGCATTTCAGAGTCGAAATGTCAAAGATTTTCCAGGGAGATTGGGCATAAATTCCACTTTTGTGTCAGAAACGAGCAGACAGAACCGTTCACATTAAACGCGGGCAATAAAAAGGATCGCCACTTGGGGACCGCGGACGTGCACGACTTGTGAAGCGTAATCCTCTACCTTATAGACGGTGACTTTGAAGTAAAAATTTTTACAGTTTTGAAGTTTGAAGATGATCCTGATGAACCTGACATTATGTAAATCCATATCCTGTGGTTAGTTTTAGGAATTGTTCTTTGGGAACACAATAGTAACATCTTATCTTCCGGGGTCTTCACGACAGATAAGGTCCATGTGGCATACACATAAGAAGATATTGTATGCAGTCAATCAATAGATAAAACAGAGCCACTATGGGCACTCGTGTGCGTTTCTCACATGTCGAAGCATGGTGCACCACGGTATGATGACTCTTACTAATGTCATTTGGTGCACTTTTCACACCATTTGGAACCAAGCTTATCAATGGGTGAGGATTAGCAGGATATGGGCATAGGTTTATACATCATTAAGTAGAAAACAAAGATGAAAGACAGACATACAGATGGATATGAAATACAATAGATAGAGAAATAGATAATGAGATCGATGTATAGATAAATTTGAGATGGATAGATCTTTTTTTATACTTCAAAACCTGAAATTTCTACATAGGCGTATAGCAAGCACAGCACCCCACAGTATTCTGCTGCTGAGCAATTGCTCTTTGTTTTTTAAAAACGAGTTGCATTATAGCAAAAGCATTTTCAAGCATTTGATGCCCATGATAAGAACATAGTCCTACCACTTTACAAATCATTAGTCAGACCACACATGGAGTACTGTGTACAGTTCTGGGCTCCTGTAAACAAGGCAGACATTGCAGAGCTGGAGAAGGTCCAGAGGAGGGCAACTGACCCCCTTGGGGACCCACAAGGAGAAACTCCCATGGAGGAGGAGGATGAGGAGCTGCCACAGGAGGAGGAGCAGGAGGATGATGATGACAATAACATTAGCCACAACACCCAATCATCTCAGTGAAGGGGGGACGCTGGTTATAATGGGCAGCTGTATGGTTGCTGATGATTACTGGATAGCCATGCTTTTAGACTCTCATTATCAATGCAAAATAGGGGAATGTTTTCCTCCTGCCGAAACGGACTCCAATTTACTTTATTACCAGAAAACGCTGTGTATGTGACTTGCTGCTGCTTCCGACGAGCAGACACTTGCCTCAAGCGTGTCTGAAAGGAAGTCCTCTGTCTGCTCCCCCTGCCCACAGGGTTACCCACCTCCCACCCTCTCCGCTGGCACAAGCAGCAGCTAGTTCCCTCAACATGATAGAGCAGTTTTTTCATGTGGTGCGCCAGGACAAATCAGTAAACATAGACCTCCCGCCTCAGTGACCAGGTTCAGGCCTACCTACACTCTTGCCTGTCTCCAGCGCATACCCTGTTCCCTGATCCCATGGATTTCTGGGCAGGCAGACTGGAACAGTAGCCCAAACTGGCACAACACACTCTCTGTCTTCTCTCTTGCTCAGCCTCCAGTGTAATCTAAGAGAGGATTTTCTGTAATGCAGGAGGCGTGCTGACACCCAAACAGGCCAAGGTATTCTCTGCCAGTGTCCAAAACATCAAATTTTATCAAAATGAACCAAGCCTGGATTGGGGAGGATTTTTACACACATCTGTCTGAGGCCGATGAATAGATTTGGCCTTGCTGATGATGCCCTACATGCATTGTACTGCTGTTGGTTCCAATTAAAAAGGAGAATTTATCTAGGCTTGTACACAACCGTCCGGTCCCATTCACTATAATGGGGACTGGTGGAGTTTCGGCTTCATTCCGGCAAATATGCCAAGAATTGGCAGGAAGAAAACTGCCGCTCCTTTCCCTTCTGTCCTATAAGTTTTACAGTGAGGAACAGCCTGCGATTTTGTCCCTCACACATTAGGGATTTTTTTCCCCCCTCCCCCTGTCCTGACTTCACCTCTCGTATATCCATTGGCCAGGTCCACGGTCTCCAAACTGTAAGTTGTCGGATTTCTGTTTTTTGGATTGTATTATCATGGACACGTTCAAAGTAAGGCTTTGTCTAATTATCTGACATTGTTCACGATTATTATCTATATATATATATATATATATATATATATATATATAGAACAAAGAAATCGGACTGCACTCCAGTTGAATCTTCAATGAAAAAAGGTTTATTCACCCATAGGTGGCACAAGCGACGTTTCGGCTCACATATGAGCCTTTCTCAAGCATTGGTAAGATGTGAACAGGTAACATATAAAGGTGTGTCAATCATAACACTAAGTGATTAAACTTAATTGATACTTTAAGACATATCTGCAGAAAAATATTATAAATAAAACAACATACTGCCAATTCAATGTGATTGATGAAGTGAGATGTGCAATAAGTGCATAAAGTGCATAGTGCATCAAAATTATATCTAAATTCATCCAACTCCAGAAGTACTCTCAGCTGTATTCAACTTGGAACATGGTGATTACATAAATCATAATGATACACATGTGTGGGAGGAGAAAATGAGTTGATTAATACCTTGGTCAGTGTTAGCGACCACGCTGTCCATCGCGCTGTACCGCGCGTCCTTGTGTTGTCTATGCGCATGTCCCGACCTGGTTGCTGCGTCACTCACAGGCGCCCTCCATAAGACGTACGTACAAGATCCAGGCACACATCAGTGACGTGAGCGACGCTTGCTGCAGTAACTCACGTCAGCCTGTGTGTCCATCAAGGGAGGGAGCGCATGCGCCTAACTAGTCCCCAATGTACTGACCACCATTTTGGATAAGGGAGTCCTGCCCTGTTATTGATATGTACAATATACTACACGGATTGCCGTTTTTAGTTCCACATTCTGTCACTCAAATATATTTGCAGGTTGGAAGAGTCCCCTCCCTTTCCAAGCAGGAGACTCAATTCCAATTGTTACCCCAGTCCTGTAAGCACGTCAGTGCCATCAGTACTGTGGGTTCCTAACCTGCTAAAATACGTGACCGGGGGGTTCTCCCCATCTTCATGTATCGGAACGTAACCTATTTGCAGGTCGGCACCACAGTCAAATTATAAACGTAAATTACATCCTATTTAAAGATTGGGAAAGATAGGGGATGAATCAAGGAAAATTTCCTGTTTTCAACCTTCGGGACATGTGCAAGACAACAAGAGACACTATTGTGTAAAAGAAAAAAGAAAAAAATATCTATTTTTTCAACGTAGGTCTCTCATCCACTGTCCAGGTCCATCAACTTTACAAGATACCTTCTCCAAAAGTATGAGTGCGCCTAAAATAATGAAATAAAAAATATCAGTGATATATATAATTTATTTCGCATTTTTCATTTTTAATTATTGATTTTCAAGTTACTGTTTTTATAAAAAAATTATCATTGCCAATAAATCCGTCTACTGCAAGAGGATTACCTAACGCCCAACCAAAGCATAAAAGGGCAAACCACCCCTCTCACAACCCTCCTACATATCTATAGTCAATATTTAGTCCATTTGGATGTAGACTATTTAAAGTCTGTATCCAGTACATCTCTCTTTTTTTAAGTAGGGATATTCGATCCCCACCTCTCCGTGGCATATGGACCTGATCGATGATCCAGCACCGAAGGTCTTTTTCACTATGCTTATTTAAGCTAAAATGTCTTGGAACTGGAAGGTCTAAACGTCCCTTTCTAATAGTAAAACGGTGGTTGTTCAGTCTGGTCTTTAAATCAGTGGAGGTCTCTCCCACATAAAGGAGTTGACATGGGCATGATAGAACATATATGACATGTGACGAATCACAAGTCAGGTGAAACTTAATAGGGTATATTTGCCCTGTCACAGGATGTGTGAATGTCCTCGACCTACAAATTACGCGGCAGTTGACACAGTGTAGGCATGGGTAACACCCAGTACCTAATGGGGCTAACGTTGTTTGTCTAGACACTACTTTGGGTCCCACGTCAGCTCTCACCAGCTGATCTCGGATATTCTTACATCTGCGGTAGGCACACAGCGGTGGTGCCTCAAATTCTGGTACTGGCACCCGGCAACATCTTAATATTGCCCAATTTTTCTTAAGTATTTTGCTAATGGCGCTACTGTGCTCTGAATACGTGGACACAAACGTAATTCTGTTGCAGTCTTTCCTTTTTGGTTGCCCTGCAGTAGGGTATCCCTGTCAACCACTGCCGCCTTCAATTTTTGAGCCTCAAGCAGTGTGCTGGGGTACCCTCGTTGTTTAAATTTCGTAATCATACCATCCACTGTTTGTTCAAAGGTGTTATTATCTGCCACAATCCTCCTAGCCCTTAAGAATTGCGAGTAAGGCAAATGCTTTACCATACTCCTGGGGTGACAGCTTTCGTATCTTAACATCATATTTTTGTCAGTGGGTTTAGTATACAATTCAGTAGAAATAACCCCATTGGACACCATTACATTAGTGTCCAAAAACTGAACGGCAGTATCCGAGTAAGTGACGGTGAACTGTAGTTCATCGTCAATTCCATTCAGATATCCGTGGAATTCCTTCAATTGTTGTTCGCTCCCAGTCCAGATGAGGAAGATGTCGTCTATGTATCTCCACCATCCCTGAATGTACTGGGCATGGTGGGAGTCATAGACGACATCTTCCTCAAACTGGCGCATATATATGTTCGCATAGGTTGGGGCCACGTTGGACCCCATCGCTACGCCCCGCCTCTGGACATAATATGTATCTTGAAACAGGATGTAGTTATGTTCAAGTACAATCGTGAGTAACTCTATGATAAAAGAGCAAGCTTCGGATGTCATTGATGACATATTCAACATGTTTCTAACTGCACGGATACCTTTAGTATGGTCGATTGAGGTATAGAGAGATACAACGTCAAAAGAAACCAGAATACTTGCTCTAGTCTCATCCAAATTCACTTGTCTTAGTTTTGTTAAGAAATCAGCTGTGTCTCTAATATAGGACTGACCACCAGTAGAAAAGACACGTAGCACCTTATCAAGAAAGATTGCCACGTGGTCAAATACTGAGTCAGTGCCCGAAACAATGGGTCGCCCTGGTGGGTCCACCATTGTTTTGTGGACCTTGGGTAATACATAAATTACTGGCGTGATGGGATGAGAAACCATTAAATATTCTTTGAGCCCCTCATCAATAATACCTGCCCTCAGGGCCCCAGAAACACATGTATCAATCATACGTATAATACTGAATTTTGGATCATGTGACAACAGATTGTACACTTTAGTATCACTCAATTGCCTTAAAATTTCTTTCACATACTTGTCAGTGTCAATCACCACAACAGCACCGCCTTTATCGGCGGGTTTAACCGTCAAATCACTGTCCCTTTTAAGCTCATTTAACGCATACACCTCAGCTGCAGTGAGATTGGGGTATCTGAAGCCACCCGGCCGTAAAAGAGACTTCAGCTCCCCAACCTCTGTTTTAACAGCCGAGATGTAGGCCTCAATGGCTGGTTCATTAACCACAGGTTGGAAGCAGCTGCTGTTGGAGAGATTAAACATGTTACAGTTAAACTCACTGGATCTTTTAGACTGTACACCACTTCTTCCCTGAAACCATAACTTTAACTTAAGGGAACGAAAAAAGTTACTCAAATCGGACTCCACATCCTGCCAATTCACTTGTGTGTTGGGGCAAAAAGATAGTCCTTTAGATAAAACCATTACCTGTGCAGGGGTCAATAATTTTGAAGATAAATTGATGACTGCTACTTCTTCATTTTTTGTTGTGTCCGTGTTTTCATATTGCGCGTTTTTGCGGTACCTTCTATATCTGCGGCCGCCTCTCCTGGTTCGTTTCTTTTTGTTGTATTTGAGTCCATTTTGTTTCCTAAAAAAACCTCAGGATCACCTTTATAGGATTGAGCATTTTTCTTGGCTTTTTTATCCCTGGTATTAGTGAATGCAGAATTGCCAGGCTGCCAGCTGTAGATGTCTCCTTTTTTGTAGTCCTCATTATCACGGGCCCAACACAACCAGGTCGGGACATGCGCATAGACAACACAAGGACGCGCGGTACAGCGCGATGGACAGCGTGGTCGCTAACACTGACCAAGGTATTAATCAACTCATTTTCTCCTCCCACACATGTGTATCATTATGATTTATGTAATCACCATGTTCCAAGTTGAATACAGCTGAGAGTACTTCTGGAGTTGGATGAATTTAGATATAATTTTGATGCACTATGCACTTTATGCACTTATTGCACATCTCACTTCATCAATCACATTGAATTGGCAGTATGTTGTTTTATTTATAATATTTTTCTGCAGATATGTCTTAAAGTATCAATTAAGTTTAATCACTTAGTGTTATGATTGACACACCTTTATATGTTACCTGTTCACATCTTACCAATGCTTGAGAAAGGCTCATATGTGAGCCGAAACGTCGCTTGTGCCACCTATGGGTGAATAAACCTTTTTTCATTGAAGATTCAACTGGAGTGCAGTCCGATTTCTTTGTTCCGTATCAGTGGGTAAGCACCATTTACCATACTCGGACAGTGCACCCTCTATATTTGTTTTTTGGCCTGGTGGTGCTGCTGGTAATTTTTTTCCGTATATATATATATATATATATATATATATATATATATATATATATAGTATTATTTTAACATTTAAAAGTAAAAGTTACGTTTTATATGAAAAGTAATTTTTTTCTGTGATATTTTGGTCTCACCTGACCACTTGACTTTCTCCCATGCCTCCTCTAGATCATCCAGATGGTCAAACTTCAGACGGGCCTGGACATGTGATGACTTGAGTAGGGGAACCTTCCGTGCAATGCATGATTTGAAACCATGGCGGCGTAGTGTTCTACCGACAGTGACCTTTGAAACTGTGGTCCCAGCTCTTTTCATGTCATTGACCAGCTCCTCCCTTGTAGTTCTTGGCTGATTCCTCACCTTCCTTATCATCAGTGATACCCCACGAGGTGAGATCTTGCATGGAGCCCCAGTATGAGGGAGACTGACAGTCGTCTTTAGCCTCTTCCATTTTCTAATAATTGCTCCAACAGTCCACCAAGCTGCTTGGCAATGGCCCGTAGCCCTTTCCAGCCTTGTGGAGGTCAACAATTTGTCTCTTGTGTCTTTCGCCAGCTCTTTGGTCTTGCCCATGGTAGTAGTTGGCGTCTGACTGACTGTGGGGTGGACAGGTGTCTTTAAAGAGCTCAGACAGATGCTACTAAGTTAGATTAATGAGTGGAGTAGAGGTGGACTTTTTAAATGCACAGTAACAGGTCTTTGAGAGCCAGAATTCTTGCTGTTTATCAGGTGTTCAAATACTGTAAATTCTTTAAAAATCATACAATGTGATTTCCTGATTTTTTTTCCCCAAAGTGGGAATGCACCTACCATGTGAGTTTCAGACCCCTCCATGATTTCTAGGTGGGAGAACTTGCAAAATTGCAGGGTGTTCAAATATTTCTGTTCCTCACTGTATACCAGGGATTTATACAAAATGATTATGATCAGAAATGCAGACTTTTTGAATTGAGATTATGCAGCAGGACCTCACCGGCTGTTGTGCAGACATTGCCACCTTGTGGTAATATGTGGTGCTACGGAGGATGCATATCAGCAGCTACCAGTATAACTTTCCAAACAAGAATACGCTAAAATTCTGTAAAATACAAATGTTTAAAAAAAAAATGTAATATCTATTGTATTTAATTTATTATATATAACTTTTATAAATAACTATGTAAAAAAATAATAGTACACTGCTCGTTATTTTTTGGGGAAAAGCTTGAAGCTGCTCCTCTTCAGAAATTATATTAATTATGCATTTTAAAATAACACAAATTTTCTATGGCTACACAGTCACATCTGTTAGGACCCATTACCACGAAGAATAAATCTGGGTAGTGACCTCTGTAAACCATTATATGTGTGTGCAGACAAAGGGAGGGGAAGTGACAACTGCTCTGGACACATTTCTGGCTCACAAAGTTGTCACATTTAACATTCCTTCACCAGTAGGAAGTGCAATAGAGAAGTTTCGGATCTAATGTTCCTCTGGTCTCTGGATTTCCAGTTTCTTTGCCAAATTATAACCCAAATCCATATAGTTAGAGGTTTTGCACCAGAAGAATCTTGGAAAGTTCTAAACCCAGTAAAGAACGGGGTCACAATGTTTGCCCGTGGTGACTTTAGCTTTAGGGTGGTCTTCTCCTGTTTCTCCATTGGACTGTACAACAGGAGATGTAGGGGATTTGCCTGAATCGCTGTTGGCTTTACTGCTTCTTCTGTCTTCATACAAGTTCACACAGTGTGCAGTCTGATATTCAGCATAAACCATTCATCTCTTCCAAATAAGAGGACTGTTCTTTGTAGTCTAACTTGTTTATTGTTAAAACAGGATTTTTGATTGGTAAAACTATAAGAATACAAATGGCAAGTATAAGTATAGATAGCATGTACTATAACATTTGCATGAACACTGAAAGCACATGGTAAAATGGCTACCTATACATAGGATTACATGTCTAGCTAACAGTAGTAACAACTTCACTGAGTAACAATTACAACTAGCTGAACAGCTCTGCATAACATCATGTCCCTGAAACAAAGGTAGATCTCTCACCAGATATGCTTATAAAGGATGGTGGAGTTTATGAAGGCCACAGGACTGGTCTGCTGATGTGTCCTGGAGACTGGAGACTTCACTTTCCCAGGATGCTTTGCACTCCGATAATGAAGTGCACCACCCACAATGCAGTAGTCTTTGCAACAGGAAAAACAAAGTGTAATGCAACTTAACACCGCTATATGGTGCTACAACCACACTAACCACTTGAGAAATACCAAGACTCTGGCAGAATGAACTGGAATCATTTTCTAACCCTGCTAGGCAGAACACTCCCCGTCAACAGACGCCACTAGTAGGTCCTTCATTCTTAGCAACCCATTTTGGTCAATGATTGGCTCTGCATTTTAGTAGAGGATGTGGTTTCTTGTGCAGGGGTCATTCTTTGATAAGATCTTTGAGTTTGTTCTCTTCTTGAGAAGACTTAAACAGCCTGTAAGGAGAACCTCTGGAGGCAACGTTAGTTTTGTGGACTGCCACTGGTGTTTTATGAGGTTTGACACCAGGGGTAGTGGGACATGACAATGTAAAGTAAAAACTGGGATCATTTCTAATCCTCGCCTGCTGATTAACAAAGTCTACAAACACCACAAAGGGGGGGAATGGTACATTATGAACCTGTTCATAATGGGAACCATGCGTGATCCCCTTCTCCTGTAGATTATAAGGGAGTTTTTGGACAATCAGGTTGAGACCTCTGGCGGTGTCCAGGAATGCTAGCCCTGGCAGATCTCCTTCTGTCTGAGCAACCTGTACCTATATCAACAAGTCACTGAGTTCCCTGAGCTTCTGCTAACCCCTACCCACTATTCTGGGAAAAATTATCTATTCTCTTAGATAGAGCATTCTCATCAAGTTTTTCCCACACCATCTTTAGGCCTTTGTCCGGATAGTTTATGTTAACGTTTCTGATTCTTTTGGCATGTTCAGTAGACTCACTTCCAAGCCACTTTACCAAGAGATCTAACTCCTCACTACAGGAAAGATCTAAGTATCCTATGGCATTCTGGAAGGAGGCTCCCCATGCCCTGTAGTTCTCGGGGCGATCAGTAAACTTTATAAGTCCTTTAGTATCCAGCTTCTGTTTAGCACAGAACTTAGCAAAGTCCATGGCGGCCTAGTTAGCACCAATACTACCCAGTGTGTTGTTATGCTGCGTGTGTGGTGTATACCTTTTAGGGGTTTCTGTCTTAGGGAAGTCTGTATAATACCATTCTGATGCAAAGGTTGTCACTTTAAGTCAAAGCAAAGGTTGTAGCTTCTGTTCTGTAGTGCGGTAGTTGTAGTCAGCATCGCTTTGCAGCATACCGTCCTGCTCAAGGTACAATGGTTCAAGGTAGGATCTTTGGCACTCTGTATAAGCTGGCTGAAATACTGAATTATAGTCGTTATCTGTTTTGAGATGCTGATGGACATATTCTGAGATGTGCTGTGCTGGATCTTGTTCATTTAGGCCTGGCCCAAGTAGTTGGCTGTGTTTATCGGATTCAGGAAACTCCAAGGCTTCTAGGAACTCTTTTATAACAACTAAGAGGGTACTTCACTATATGCCGGTCATTTAACCTTACAGAGGAGGCGGTCTGAGGAGGATCGAACCCTTTGAGGGAGGAGGACGAAGGCGAATACCCTGGTTCATTCACCTGTGTCCCGTACGACGAAATCATAAGCAGCGCGGTTCCAAACCCTGATTCTAGGAACTCTGCTTTGGCCACTTCGGCTGCTGCTTCTTTCTCTGCGGTGAGGTTTTCCAGTGACGCTTGCAGGCATGCTGTCTCTTCTTCCAGTAACGCCTTCTCTTTTTCCTTTGACGCTTGCAGGCATGCTCTCTCTTCTTCCAGTAACGCTCTTTCTTTTTCCTTTGAGGCTCTCTCTTTCTTTATACATAACCTATCTAGTAACCCAGCGAGACCACACAGAATAACATAATACCTACATAGATATAGTCTATAGCCAAATTATAACAAACAAACAACCATCTCATTGATAAAAAGATCTCTTTATTAAATACATATATATAAAAGACATGTAAAAAACATATACACAGGAGTCCCCACCATTTCAGTGGGACTAAAAAAGTGTAAGGGGACAACTGGACTCAGACTAAATGTATAAAGTATATAAGGTGATCACAAGAAAGATGTCCTCCTGCTGACGAAGCCATTCGGCGAAACGCGTTGGGTAAGTGAGGGACACTGGTATGGGACATGTGATTATACTCTGTTTATGCATTGGTAAGCTTGTCTAAGGTTTCTCTGGCTCTACCCTATATGGCTATCCTATGTTTTTACTATTACAAGTCTAAATATACCTTTCTATACTTTTTTTATATTCATACATGAATAGCCTGCAGTGGAGATCCGTTTACCTTTACTTTCTCTTGCTTAAGTACTTTATTACTCATATGAGAGACGTGATTACACTTTGTGTATATATTGATAAGCCTGTTTTAGGTTGTTTGGTTCTCTCCTATATGGTTGCCTCCTGATTTTACTGTCACAGGTTCAACATCATATTATACCTGTGTGTGACTTCATAATGTTTGATGCACTTTCATATTTACATATGTGCAACCTGTAGTAGAGATCCAATTACCTGTGTCTGGTGATATCATATCGAAAATGAATGGGGTCAAAGGATTATGTACCTGAGGGTCTTGTAATAGGGACTGAAGGACCTCTCGAAATGATCGCGTGATGTTGACGTCATGATCAGCTGACTAGCTGATGATCACATGCTCTTCCTATTATTATACAAGGTCCTAGGATGTATTATTTTAGGACATTTAGAACGGGGCTTGAAGGACCTTCGAGGCGATCATGTGATGGCGACGTCAAGATCAGGTGATTATCTTGTGATCACGTGGTTGGGGGTGATGCGGCCGGCACATGCGCTGTGTGGCTGCTGTCCGGACGTGCTCCAATCATGTCGCTTGGTTTGGGCAACGGGGAGGCGCTGAAGGAAGCAGTCAAACATCATGGACGGGACCGCGCCAGAACTTCCCCCATTAACAGGTGCTAAATAATTGATCCCTCCTCTTTGGCCTATATATGCCCAATGTGTCTTAATGTTAAATGTACATCCTGACGAAGCCTACGTGGCGAAACACGTGGCGAGGTTGAGGCATTTGGGGATCCATTCTCACCGCGAGCAGCAGCAACATGGGTATGTAATGTGAGACTCATTTGTTGTTTGGACTGACGGAACTATTTAGTGTTTAGCAGTTATTATCCATCAGTTATATTATTACATAATGCCGCAGTCTGACATTCAATCTGAGTCCTAGATTGAGGAGGGTGTAAGGACAATTTGGATAGTCATGTTAGATGTTTGATGTGAGATGTTATTGCTATTACTATCCATCACTTATTTCACTGTCACCTGACTCTTCATTATTTTGGCAACTGTGGCTGCTCAATGGGCAATTTTCCTCATATGCGATTCTCTGCAATGTTGAGCCCATTTTTTAGAGGCTCGCTTCTTCATGTCCTATCCCTTTTGACTAACAGTGATATTTATTGTTCTATGTAAATTAATAAAAGTATTTATTTTTATATTAACAGCATCCTCGTTTTTTGGTGTTTATTTATGCCAGAGTGGTGTAATGTCTCTGTATGGTAGTGGTAATAGTGTCAACGGTGTCTCCTACCTGGGTACGGCTGGACTCTTGGATCCTGGCTCACTTGCAATAAATTGAGTGTGGTGCTAGTAGGAGTAATAGAGGAATTTGCAGCAGTAATTAAGATCCAGACCTTGGGTGAAGTTCAAACTTGTCTTTACTGGTAGTAGTTTTCATCCAAGCAAGGTACAGCATTAGTCTTTGGTCCCAGCAGGTATTGGCAATGTGTGGCAGGAATCTCTCTTCTGCTCTATCATGTACCTGGAGCTTTGCAGGAAAGGACGTCTGCTTTGTATCTCTGTAATGTGGCAGGGATTTGGCTTCTGCACTCTTCTGCTGTGTGTGGACTGACTAGCTGAGGAGGAATGGTTTCTCCTAGGATCTCTGGTTTGTACTTACAGTTAGCTTCACAGGGTATGGTTCTTCCTGGAACAGGAGTTGTCTGCTTGCTTTTTTTTCCAGCTGAGACGGAAGGGCTCAGGCTGGGGATGATGATCAATGTCTTAGCCGAGACAAGATCCTGGCTTTGGATCCCTATATCTGGGAGCTCCTACATGCGCAGCCTTCCCCTAGCATGGGATGGGCTACACTAACTTAACTAACTTCCTTCTATCCCCATGAGGCAGGATATGGGTGCAGCCCACTTCTGCTCATAGAGGGGGGGAGTTGAACTGGAATGAACTTTTCCAGCCTAGAAACACTAAACTGGCTCTAACTCCTTGCTAACACACTGCTGCCACCTGCTGGTGAACATGAAGAATGACAACAATATACGTTTAACAAGGCTTTCAATGCACATTTGTGAAGATGTTATGTTAAATTACTTGAGATGACAAAGTTAATGCGCCTAACATATTGTAGTGGGGTAGAAGAGTTTAGTAACACAACTCTGGGGTGTTACACATTGTGTGCCTTTTGCTGGCTGCTTAATGTCTCTGTGCAGACTCAGACTATGTAGGGGTGGATGTCAGCGTGGTTTGGATCGTGCTGCTCTTGCTGTGGGCTGCGCTCTCGCTTCTTGTGACTGTATGGCAGGCGCTGCAACCTTGTACGCAGGACCGCATGTGTGATAGTGGCTCTGTATAGTCATATCCACGATCACTGGTGACTAGCATCTGTTTTACTGTTCTGTCTTCATACACATTCACACAGTGTGTAGTCTGACACTCAGCGTAAACCATTCCTGTCTTCCAAATAAGAGGATTGTTCTTTGTAGTCTAACTTGTTTATTGGTAAAACAGGATTGTTGATTGTTAAAACTATAAGAATACAAATAGCAAGTACAATTATACATAGCATATACTGTAACATTTGCATGAACACTGAAAGTACATGGTAAAATGGCTGCCTATACATAGGATTACATGTCTAGCTAACAATCACAACTAGCTGAACAGCGCTGCATAACATCATGTCCCTGAAACAAAGGTAGATCTCTCACCAGATATGCTTATACAAGGATGGTGGAGTTCAAGAAGGAGACATGCATAGGACAGCTCTGCTGATGTGTTCTGGAGACTGGAGACTTCTCTTTCCCAGGATGCTTTGCACTCCTACAATGCAGTAGTCTTTGCAACAGGAAAAACAAAGTGTAATACAAATTTCACTAATTTGGAATCATTTATTAACACTGCTGGGCAGAACACTGCTACTTGTCTCCACCTTGATGGTCTGAACTGTGGTATTGATTAAAACGTCCGTCTTAGAAGTAGTCAGCATGATGGTCTCCTTGGAAGTGGCTGTCAACACCTTGGTTTCCATGCTTGGCACACTTTGGGCCATGTCATCTGGACTAATTATGGTCACTGAGCTTTCCTTTTTGGGAAGCCAAAAGGCAGCATAAAGGGGTTCGGAAAAGGTGCCCTCAAACCTGTGGAGAAGAGTCATGGTGTCCTTGACCCCATAGAAGGCCACCGTGCCTCTCTGGTAATCTATATAGACTCCAATCCTTGAAAACTTCTCCTTCTTTAGTGGTGTCTCCACATCGCTGTGCCAGGCGGAAAATTCTTTACCGTTCCATTTGAGGGTCCAGGAGAAATCATTTCCAGTAATGTTGCTGTTACTCTCCGTCCCCTTCCGGTCAATGCTGTTGTAGGTCATGCCAATGTAGATGACCTCCCCTTTGAATTCAGCCTCGAAGTAGTGGCGACCCATGTAAAAACTTTCTTCACTTAGAACCTGACGCCAGTGCTCGAACCTTTCTGGGTGTTCCGGGTACGACTGTTGCCATGGAGATACATTGTTCACTTTACGGTTGTTCTGCAGTAACCTCAGGAAGCAGTGAGCGGTTACCGGGTCCAGGGTAACGTTTGTTTTGTCTACAATGGGGGGGGAAAACAGGAAATATAAGCATGGAGGTTTTTTTAGGATTCTTGTTGAGTGGAAACAGCTAGTTCTTGCTGAAGGATCTTTTACGACTTTATTATAAATATGGCTTATATTGATCTTCCAAATGGATATCTAATATGTTCACTCAGCATTTAAAGGTTAATGAACCAAACTTCAGGATCCTCCAGTGATAAACCATATTGGTTGAGGAAACCTAGCAGCAGGTTAATTTCCCTGCAGCGCCCCCAGAGGAGAAATATAGCATTACCCTATGTCCATTCAAATCAATGGGTTGCAGGACAAGGCAGGTCCTCCACTGCGAGAGGATCTCTGTAGCCGCTCTCCACTCTGGGCTAAGAGATGAAGGTTCTAAACAGAATCCCCTAATGAGTTGTATAAAAATGGGGTCTCTAAACTGGAGAAGCCCTTTAAATGGATTCTACAGGATGTTTTAAAAGTTGGCACTGAGCCAGTCAAAAAATTGAAAAAAAATCCTTTCCTTTATAATGTCCAGCCATCGTCCCCACTACTCCTGCAGTGATCACGTGCTGTTCATCGACCACTGCAGATAGTCACTGCTCTCAGTGGTCACATGACTTTCACACGCATGACTGCTGAAGCCAGTGATTAGCTGCAGTGGTAACATGAAGGTGCTGCAGGGATTGATGAGCTTTTTTGTTTTATTTTTAAAAATTATTGGAGATCCCCTTTAAAGGTGTAAATAAGACAATCACTACCCATGCAGATCAGGATACTATTATGTACTGATTGATCAGAACAAGAGATTAGTTAACAGCAGCTTGCTGACAGTTTATAATTTTTTCTACAAAAGGGGGTTGGTCCTCTCGAAGAGGTGGTCTTTTGGAGAGATTTTGATATATACATGTACCCATAGCTATTATTGAAAGTGCCTTGAAGTTGAGTACGCCTGTGTGAACAGGGCCTTCTGTCTGCCTGCAGCCACCACTAGAGGGAGCTATAGAGTTACCTAGACTCCCCCAGTGGTGGCTATGGGGAAATTTCAGCTCTGTACCACAAAAACAGAGCTATAAAGATATATTAAAAAATGAATCAGCATTGAAGAGAGGATCTAAAGGCAACATAGGGTTTAAAGGTGCAGTTCAAGGTCTGGGACCAAATCTTTCCTGCTGGAATAATTCAGCATTCATCGAAACCAATGAACATGGACAAGGAAGGTCTCATCAGGAGCCATATGGAGCATTACCGCCATATGGTTGTACAATGCAGATAACCCCTTCCAGTCCTGGCATCTGCATTCACTTGCATTGCTCCTGCTCTGTAATTGTTCAGAGACGGCTGCCTACTGGCATTGAGAATCTGCCGAGAGTTTATTCGTGAAATTGCTACACTGCTCCTTTATGAGGCTGTAAAACTAACAACAGAGCTGGGCGAGTACATTAAATATAAATTATCACCGCTGACTTTGTGTACTGATCACGATAACAGGAGAGCGTGACCTACACAGAGCGGGGAGGATAAAGTCACACCCTAATGGAGACAGTAGACATTTCCAGATTCAGTCATTGCTTTCAGAGCAGGGCTGTCTTTAACACAGGGCAAAAGGTGCAGCTGCCCCCGGCCCAGTTGCTCCTGAGGGGCCCAAGGCAACTGCCTCTTGAGCCCCGCTGGCCACTGAGGGACCTTTCATGGGTCCATACTTTATTAACTAAGTAGCAGGACATGTAGGGCATACATGGGGGATGTCCCTGCACTTACTATTATTTCTGGGCGCCACTCCGTTGCACCGCTGTGGCCCCCCGTTACATTCTCCCGCGCTGTATGCTAAGTAACAGCATCGGAACACCAGGGAGGAGACATCAGCTTCTCTCCCTGGGCGTTCCTTCTCACCCAGGGAACGCCCAGGGAGAAAAGCTGATGTCTCCTCCCTGGTGTTCCGATGCTGTTACTTAGCATACAGCGCGGGAGAATGTAACGGGGGGCCACAGCAGTTCAGGGCTCTCACAAGCGGTGCAAAACGGATCAGTTTTGCCCTAATGCATTCCGCCCTGGCACACAATGTAAGTCAATGGGGACGGATCCGTTTTCTCTGACACAATCTGGCACAATAGAAAAACGGATCCGTCTCCCATTGACTTTCAATAGAGTTCATGACGGATCCGTCTTGGCCATGTTACAGATATTACAAACGCATCCATTCATGACGTATGGATGCAGTTGTATTATTGTAACAGATCCGTTTTTGCAGATCCACGACGGATCCGCACAAAATGCGAGTGTGAAAGTAGCCTTAGTTAATAAAGTATGGACCCATGAATGCGGCAGCGGCACTTGTGTTCTCCCTCTTGCTCAGGGTCCAATCAATATTAAAGAAGGCCGTGATTCAAAAGTAGGGGTCCAATTTCCAAAAGTAAAATTTTAATGCCCCCCAACCTCTACTGGATCATTGCTAGGCCATTTCCTGGTATGACATAAAATGGGTGTGCCCAGGGTACCTCAGGGGTGTGAACTTTTTTTTCCATTAAATTTGCAACATTGTAAAACATTCTTTGGATCCAAAACCTGAAGCTCTATTGGCCGTAAGGAGGACACAACACAGCAATGGTTCACTTACATTTCAGAAAGTCTTCTCTAGTGGAGGGGTCGGGAGCTGTTAACTTGTGATTCTTTGACATAATTGCGGATACCATGGTCTTCATCCCTACATCCTCTGCAAAAAATAAAAAATATGAAAATATAAATTTTCTTATCTTAAAGGAACTCTTTAAACAATGTCTTTCTAGGTATCGTTCCCACACAGGTTCCACACAGAGGAACAAGTTACTGCTTTTATGGTATGTACCTCACTAGTGCTTTCAGTAATATTCTGCCACCCAGTGGCCATTTGTGTTATGGCTATGTGATATTTTGTTATGTCCACAGGACCTTGTGGTCACATCTTCCAGTTTTGTAGGTCCTCTAGCCCAAAAGTATACTGCCGTTTGTTGCAGTGTGATTGCTCCTCTCTGGAGGAGGAGATGGGTGTACGCTAAGTAGCTAGCAATGCCCTATGCTGAAATGCCAGACTGTGACTAAAACTAGGGGCACACTGTCTGTAACTGACTGAAATGGAAGTTAACATCTGTTTGCACAGAGCTCCCCCTAGTGGTTGCTACATGAAAATGTAGTATTTTAACATTTAACCCCCTTAAGGACCAGGCTCATTTTCACCTTAAGGACCAGGCCATTTTTTGCAAATCTGACCAGTGTCACTTTAAGTGCTGATAACTTTAAAACGCTTTTACTTATACAGGCCATTCTGAGATTGTTTTTTCGTCACATATTGTACTTCATGACACTGGTAAAATAAAGTCAAAAAAATTAATTTTTTTGCATAATAAAATACCTAATTTACCAAAAATTTTGAAAAATTAGCAAATTTCAAAGTTTCAGTTTCTCTACTTCTGTAATACATAGTAATACCCCCAAAAATTGTGATGACTTTACATTCCCCATATGTCTACTTCATGTTTGAATTATTTTGGGAATGATATTTTATTTTTTGGGGATGTTACAAGGCTTAGAAGTTTAGAAGCAAATCTTGAAATTTTTCAGAAATTTACAAAAACCCAATTTTTAGGGACCACTACAGCTCTGAAGTCACTTTGCAAGGCTTACATAATAGAAACCGCCCAAAAATGACCCCATTCTATAAACTACACCCCTCAAGGTATTCAAAACTGATTTTACAAACTCTGTTAACCCTTTAGGTGTTGCACAAGAGTTATTGGCAAATGGGGATGAAATTTGAGAATTTCATTTTTTTGCCTAATTTTCAATTTTAACCCATTTTTTCCACTAACAAAGCAAGGGTTAACAGCCAAAAAAGACTGTATCTTTATTGCCCTGACTCTGCCGTTTACAGAAACACCCCATATGTGGCCGTAAACTACTGTACGGCCACACAGCGGGGCGTAGAGTGAAAGGTGCGCCGGATGGTTTTTGGAAGCCAGATTTTGCTGGACAGTTTTTTTGACACCATGTCCCATTTGAAGCCCCCTGATGCACCCCTAGAGTAGAAACTCCATAAAAGTGACCCCATCTAAGAAACTACACCCCTCAAGGTATTCAAAACTGATTTTACAAACTTCGTTAACCCTTTAGGTGTTGCACAAGAGTTATTGGCAAATGGGGATGAAATTTGAGAATTTCATTTTTTTGCCAAATTTTCAATTTTAACCCATTTTTTCCACTAACAAAGCAAGGGTTAACAGCCAAACAAGACTGTATCTTTATTGCCCTGACTCTGCCGTTTACAGAAACACCCCATATGTGGCCGTAAACTACTGTACGGCCACACAGCGGGGCGTAGAGTGAAAGGTACGCTGTATGGTTTTTGGAAGCCAGATTTTGCTGGACAGTTTTTTTGACACCATGTCCCATTTGAAGCCCCCTGATGCACCCCTAGAGTAGAAACTCCATAAAAGTGACCCCATCTAAGAAACTACACCCCTCAAGGTATTCAAAACTGATTTTACAAACTTTGTTAACCCTTTAGGTGTTGCACGAGATTTAATGGAAAATAGAGATACAATTTCAAAATTTCACTTTTTTGGCAGATTTTCCATTTTAATATTTTTTTTCCAGTTACAAAGCAAGGGTTAACAGCCAAACAAAACTCATTATTTATGGCCCTGATTCTGTAGTTTACAGAAACACCTCATATGTGGCTGTAGAACGCTGTACGGGCACACGGCAGGGCGCAGAAGGAAAGGAATGCCATACGGTTTTTGGAAGGCAGATTTTGCTGGACTGGTTTTTCGACACCATGTCCCATTTGAAGCCCCCTGATGCACCCCTAGAGTAGAAACTCCATAAAAGTTACCCCATCTAAGAAACTACACCCCTCAAGGTATTCAAACTGATTTTACAAACTTTGTTAACCCTTTAGGTGTTGCACAAGATTTAATGGAAAATAGAGATACAATTTCAAAATTTAACTTTTTTGGCAGATTTTCCATTTTAATATTTTTTTTCCAGTTACAAAGCAAGGGTTAACAGCCAAACAAAACTCATTATTTATGGCCCTGATTCTGTAGTTTACAGAAACACCTCATATGTGGTTGTAGACCGCTGTACGGGCACACGGCAGGGCGCAGAAGGAAAGGAATGCCATACGGTTTTTGGAAGGCAGATTTTGCTGGACTGGTTTTTCGACACCATGTCCCATTTGAAGCCCCCTGATGCACCCCTAGAGTAGAAACTCCATAAAAGTTACCCCATCTAAGAAACTACACCCCTCAAGGTATTCAAACTGATTTTACAAACTTTGTTAACCCTTTAGGTGTTGCACAAGATTTAATGGAAAATAGAGATACAATTTCAAAATTTAACTTTTTTGGCAGATTTTCCATTTTAATATTTTTTTTCCAGTTACAAAGCAAGGGTTAACAGCCAAACAAAACTCATTATTTATGGCCCTGATTCTGTAGTTTACAGAAACACCTCATATGTGGTTGTAGACCGCTGTACGGGCACACGGCAGGGCGCAGAAGGAAAGGAATGCCATACGGTTTTTGGAAGGCAGATTTTGCTGGACTGGTTTTTTTGACACCATGTCCTATTTGAAGCCCCCCTGATGCACCCCTAGAGTAGAAACTCCAAAAAAGTGACCCCATTTTAGAAAGTACGGAATAGGGTGGCAGTATTGTTGGTACTAGTTCAGGGTAGATATGATTTTTGGTTGCTCTATATTACACTTTTTGTGCGGCAAGGTAACAAGAAATAGCTTTTTTGGCACGTTTTTTTTTTTGTTATTTACAACATTCATCTGACAGGTTAGATCACGTGGTAATTTTATAGAGCAGGTTGTCACGGACGTAGCGATACCTAATATGTATACAATTTTTTTTATTTATGTAAGTTTTATACAATAACTTCATTTTTAAAACCAAAAAATTGTTTAGTGTCTCCATAGTCTGAGAGCCATAGTTTTTTCAGTTTTTGGGCGATTATCTTGAGTAGGGTCTAATTTTTTGCGGGATGAGATGACAGTTTGATTGGCACTATTTTGGGGTGCATATGACTTTTTGATCGCTTGCTATTACACTTTTTGTGACGTAAGATGGCAAAAAATTGCTTTTTTTGCACAATTTATTATTTTTATTTTTTATGGTGGTCACCTGAGGGGTTAGGTCATATGATATTTATATAGAGCCGGTCGATACGGACGCGGCAATACCTAATATGTCTACTTTATTTTTATTTATGTAGGTTTTACACAATGATTTTATTTTTGAAACAAAAAAAATGATGTTTTAGTGTTTCCATAGTCTAAGAGCCATAGTTTTTTCAGTTTTTGGGTGATTATCTTGAGTAGGGTCAAATTTTTTGCGGGATGAGATGACGGTTTGATTGGTACTATTTTGGCGTACATGCGACTTTTTTGATCACTTTTATTACCTTTTTTGGGAAGTAAGGTGGGCAAAATTTCAATTTTCTCATAGTTTTTATTTTTTTATTTTTATGGCGTTCACTGTGCGGGGAAAGTAACATGACCGTTTTATAGATCAGGTCGTTACGGACGCGGCGATACCTAATATGTGTAGTTTATTTTATTTTTTTAATTTTTATTCAGTGATAAATGTTTTTTTTTTTTATCTTAACTTTTTTCACTTATTTTTTTTTTTTTTGACCCAGACCCACTTGGTTCTTGAAGATCCAGTGGGTCTGATGTCTGTAAAATACAGTACAGAACCTATATAGGTATCTGTAACTGTATTTTACTTACACTGAACAGATCTATGCTTTCAGCATAGATCTGTTCAGCACCATGGACAGCAGGACGCCTGAGCAGGCGTCCTGTTGTCATGGGAACCTTCCCCGTCTGCTCAGTTATGGTCAGAACTGCGCAGACGGGGAAGGGTAAGGACGGGGCTCTGGGGGGGCTGTCTGGGGGCTCTCTCCCTCTCCCATCGGGGGGCTGCAAAGGCACAGCAGCCCCCCGATCGGAGAGGGAGGGAGCTCCCTTTTACTGTTAACCTTTTCCATACAGCGGTCCGTACGGACCGCTGTATGGAAAGGGTTAAACGGCTGACATCGCATCAACGATGTCAGCCGTTTATACCAGGGTGCCAGCAATGTGCTGGCACCCTGGTATACCCACTGTACACCAACGATTATGCAATGGGAGGCGGGCGGGGGATCGCGATCCCGCCTGCCGCACCGCCCGCCTCCCGCAACGCCCCCACTGCCTGCGACACCCCCCCTGCACCACCCGCCGCCATCAAATCATACAGGGGTGCAGGGGGGGGTGCGCAATATTGATTTTAGGCACTCAGAAGTTTCTGATCCCCGCGGTCAGGGACCGCGGGGATCAGAAACTGCAAAAAGCGCAGCAAACCGCAGGTCTGAATTGACCTGCGGTTTGCTGCGATCGCCGACACGGGGGGGTCACATGACCCCCCCTGGCGTGTTAAAATGATTCCGGCTGGATGATTTAAGGCGGGATCCAGTTCAAATTAACCCCTGCGGCGCCGGAATGCCGATTTTAAAGTCAGGACGTACCGGTACGTCCTTGGTCCTTAAGGACTCGGGAAATAGGGCGTACCGGTACGTCCTATGTCCTTAAGGGGTTAAAAGAGTACTTAGGAGACAGGGCCCTCCCGACCCATAGCAGTCACCATCTCAGTGGTGTGAACTATGTCCTGCTATAATCACTCTCACACAGACTCTTCACAGAGAAACAAGTTTTAACTTTTATTGCATGTTTCCAGTCCTATGCTACCACCTAGTGGCCATTTGTGTTATTGCTATTGGATAACATTTAGTTTTTTGCACAGGACCTTTTGGTCACATGTTCTAGTTTTACAGGTCCTCAAGTTCAAAAGTAGACTGCTGTCTATTGCATTGCTCATGGCATGCTAAAGGTTAGCAGACAAGGGCGATCACGTGTATCATTATTCAAGTGGACCTGTGGCAAGAGTTTATAAAAGGGACTGCTCTTGGGGGTAAGTTATGGGCACTTGTCTGTAATAGAGGTCACTGACCAGAATACATTTTTATAGATGGACCCCAGCATTTTAGCAAGTAATAAGGTGGCTCTGGTGGAATACCTCTGCAGGGATACTCTGTTACACTGCAAGCTTCTTCAGTAAAATGTATCAATTTCTGAAAGAGAATTTTGTCTTTACTATCTGTCTCTTGTGAGTCCTCCTGAGCAACAATACAGGACGCAGTTAGTGAGAACTAACCATGTCCATAGAAATAAAGGAAAAATTATCTACAGTACCACTGATGACCACCAGGTGGCTGAATACCTGGCTGCAATTATTATTGTACACAATAAGGGCTCATGCACACGACTGTATATATTTAGTGGTCTGCAAAAAAACATGGATGACATCCGTGTGTCCTCCGTATTGCATCCGTTATCTTTGCGGATCCATTGTAACAATGCTTATCCTTGTCTGCAAAACGGACAAGAATAGGACATGTTCTATCTAACGGCCAGGCAGACATACGGAATCGAAAAGCGCAGTCATTTTTATTCGGACCCATTGAAGTGAATGGTTCCACATACGGGATGCAAAGAAAATAAAAAAACGGAACGGACACGGAAAACAAATACGTGAAAGAAATTCTAACATATGCCATCTATGGTGTAGATCTGAACTGTAATTCATGCCCATAAATTACAGGCCGCAGGAGGACACGCTCCTCCTGGTACACCCCACCCACTTTTGTCACTGCTTTTGAATTTCTAATTAATAATCCAGTATTTCATTAATTTTAGTTAATTCCAATATTTTTTCATAATTTTAAACCTACATATAACGCTGAGCAATTGTGTCTGTGTGGATTTTCTGTTATTTTGTCATTTACTCCATGAAACTATATATATATATATATATATATATATATATATATATATATATATATAGATACATTTATATAAATAAGTTCTGCTGGTTGCCCTTGGAAACAGTCAATGGTTTAGCTCCACCCTTCTAGAATCTAACATTTTAAACCAAGCTCTGGGAGTGAACAGTGAAGAAAACATGACTAATTATTAACGTAATTTCCTGACATCATCACAATGCTTACTGCCGGAACTTTTCTCCTATTCTCTTCTGAAGAGGGAGGCGCCCCTTTAAGAGTGACTTGTCAGCAGAATCAAATAGACATACTGTTTGGTGGGGTTGATATTGCTGATTAAAATGATACCTGTCTTGTGAAAATCGGTTGTGGCGTTCCTGAGAAAAAAGGCTTTTTAGTCTACATGCAAATGAGGGGTGTGGCCAGCTAAGTGACTCGGCACGCCCCTCGATACACTAAAGCTTTCAATTGCATAAAGAATCAAAATCTTTTTTTCTCAGGAATGGCGCAACCAATTTTCACAAGACAGGTATCATTTTAATCAGCAAGATCAACCATAGCAGGCATTATGTCTGATTGAACAGGGTTGATGCTGCTGAAAGGTGCCCTTTAAGAGGGTTTGCCTGTTCTTGTTGGTGAGTGTCTCTACCTGATTGTCCTCATGTTGGTTTTCAAGGTCGTAAAATGAATTTATCTAAACTCCACTTTAAATATTTACTCACCTAAACTATTTGCCCGCAGGTAGTGGTCAGAGTTTAGACTAAAGCTACAAGGACGTTTATATACTTTGGATCTAACCACCTTCTCCTAGCACACAAGCCTTATGACCATTGCTTGCTACCACCCCCTTGTGGCTCACACTCTCCAAAATTGAAGGCAAGTCAAAGTGTGCGGGGAAAGTTTAGGGACGCTATTGCATTGAGAGATTCCAAGGGGCAGCAAGCAGAATTGTAACTGCACTTTTAGATGTGAGTGGAGTACAAGATAAGAGAATTCTATATGACATCCAATCATAATGGTCGCTTGTCTCCAGCTCTCCATCCATAACTGCCACTTACCTTCCTTAGCAAACTCCTGAAGATTATCCATGTATGAGGTCTGCAGGACATGAATAACTTTGGTGGTTGAATCTTTTAGCACCTTCCTGATCCCAGACAACTTGTCTATAAATCCGATATAAACGCTGGGGAGGGTGTCGTCTCCTGCGGCCTTCTTAAATTCACAATATTCCTGCGGAAATGAATGGGTGGCATTTCTAGAAAGGTTGTAAGAATTTCATGATTAAAGGAAATATGGGTAAGACAGATGAAAACTGAAGGTATAGGACAATGCCATCTAGGATATTGGAGCAGTGGGCTCACCGTGTATCTGGAGCTCCATATCGGTAAAGCTGTTGTAGCATTTTGTCCCTCTATAGCCAGTCAAAATATTTGGGGAAATAGCTATAACTTAAAAAATTGCAGGACCACCAATGACCACCAGGTGGCAATGAAATTCCTTTACAAGATAATTGGTAGGCTTATAAAGGTTAGGAATAAAAGACATTTCCCTCGAAAATAAAATAAAAATCTCCACTAATTCCCTCCCTTCCCTCTGTATTTAATTTAGGGCTTAGAGACCAAGCAGTTTTATTTTAATTTTTTGATCTTCACATTCCAAGAGCCATAACTTTTTTTATTGGGTTCACATCACATTTTTGCCATCCATTTAATGCATACCAAAAACGTATACATGAACAGAGGGAACTCCCTTCCTCTAAACCACTTAGATGCCACAGTCACTATTGACTGCTGCATCTAAGGGTTAAACCACCCAGATCCAGCACTTCTGACTTTCCAGACCATAAGGGAAGGCTCCTGACTCTCATGTGAGAGTCAAGATCCCGCTCTCCACTGCACAGGAGACCTTTGCAGCGATTATTCCTGCCCACTGTAGAAAGCCGGAGGTCTAGGAATACAGCCCATTAATGACCGCCAGAGAAAACTATATCGGCGGTCATTAAGGGGTAATGATGAATTCTGCATCTATCTTCTTCTGTCTTTAGTTGTCTGAATTTCTAGGAAGTTGGGTGAAATCTGATAGGGGATGTGTCCTAGCATTGCTTTTATGTTCATACCTGGAGGAAGCAGAACTCGTTTGTGTGTTTGGCAATCCCCTCCACTTTAGCTTTAATCTTCCTAATTTCATTGCACTGCTGTTCGAGGTGGGTCTTAATACCGATGGACTGGTTGATAGCCGCTCGCTCACGTTGTTCCAGGAACTCCAGCACTTTGGAATGAGCATTCTTGACGGCATCTTGAAGTTCTTGAAACTGAAGATCTGTGGTTCGTTTGGCTTCCGCTACAGAGTTCTGAGATAACATAGAAAGAGAGAAAAGCTCCACCAAAATTCACCAACATCTTCTGAAAACTCTAAGAGGAAGGGTCTCCATGAATGTAGAATTACAGTAACTAATATCAGATGTAAGGACCAGGGGCGTTGCTAGGTTAAAACATTTGGGGCCTGGGCCTCTGATGTTTTGTCCCAGGCCCCGAATGTCCTGCCTGCCTGCTAGATACAACTGTATTACCATCCTCAGGACGGCAATACAATTGAATCTAATGCCCTGCAAGAGCTGAAGGACCTGTGATTACATCACAGGTCATGTGATCAGTGCTAAATGCAGTAGCTGAAAAGGACCTGCGATGATGTCACCGTCATGTGACCAGTGCAGGAGAGGACGGCTCAGCAGTGAAGAGAAGTCCTGTGAAGAAGCTGTGGTGAGGTCTGCTACATGAGGATAGGTAAGTGAAGGGGTAGATTACTCAGTGTGAGAGGCAGAGCAATGTTGGGAGTTGTAGTTATTTAACTGGGATTGTATGTTAGGGATGAATGGAGGGAGGTTATTTACATGGGAAAGTGGGGTGTAGTGATGTTTACATGGGACTGAAAGTTGAGGGGGTGATGTTATTTACATGGGAATGCATGTTGGAGTTGGCTGGGGCAGGGTGATGTTATTTACATGGGACTATATGTTGAAGGCTGCTGTGGGAGGGAGTGAAATTATTTACATGGGACTGGATGTTGAGGGGTAATGTTATTTACATGGGACTGCATGTTGGAGGTGGCTGGGGAGGGGGTGATGTTATTTACGGGGGACTGTATATTGGAGGGGGCAGGAGAGATGGTGTGATGTTATTTACATGGCACTGTATTTTGGAGGGGCTGAGGAATTATCATTTCTGAGGACAGTAAACGGAGGAATATAACTACAGGGGGCATTATAAATACTGGGGGTGCTTCAGGGTGAGCATTATAACAGTAGGGGGCATTATAAATACTGGGGGCATTTTAAATCCAGGGGACATTATAGGCATTCCTATTACTACTGGGGGTTGTATAGGAGGGACTTATAGATCCACATTATTTCTACTAAGAGTACTATGGGGGGCCTTATTACTACTGAAGGGTCTGTAGAGAGCTTTATTACCATTGGAGGAACAATAGGGGGCCTTATTTCTACTGGAGGCTCTTTAAGGGCATTATTAATACTAGAGGGCTCTTCTACTAATGGTGGCACTCTTGGGAGCATTATCACGGTTGGGGGCACTGTAGGGGGCAGTATTACTAATGAGGGCATTCTAGAAGGGAATTACTATTGGTGGGACTATGAGGATTACTATTACTATGGGGGCACTCGTTTATATTTTCTGGATAGTATTTGGGGGTACAGCAATGTGAGGAAGCTAAGATGTCCGTGTGTCACACTCTGCAAGGACGAGGCGGCTGAGAGAAGTTGTCCGGACCGAATGGAGAAGATGATGACAGAGAAGATCTACATCTGAGGAGACATCACCTGGGAGGCACTGGATGTGACAGGTATGTGCTGCTGTATAGCAAGTACAGTAAAATGTCTTCAATGCTAGTGTTTGCGGGGGGATGTCAGGTTTGGGGGGGTTGGTCAACTTAGAGAATTGGGCCATATTCATGGGGCTTGGGGCCCCGGATCATTTGAGACCCTAGCAACGCCCCTGGTAAGGACACTTCTTAGATGAATGAATGACTGCCAAACCTGAAGATTTCAGTGGGATCAGCCAACTATTTAATGTTTATGGGGCCTGCTTGGTCAATGTTTGAGGAGGAGTCTGGAGAGATAGCTGCCTGCTGAACCTCTAAAATGTATTACCAGCTTGAACAATCAGCTGGCCGCACCTATTAATGTCATTAGTATAATGCCAAACCCAGCAATTGTAACAGGGCTATCCAACCTTCTAATGTGTATAGGGTTGCCCTGACTTCCCTCAATGTTGGTGACAGCAAAGGTCAGGCTGTTAGATTTTGACATGCCCCTTAATTGTTCTCTCAGGGGTGGCAGCAGCTTATTTATCTTTCCTGATTCAGAACAGATGCATACTTGGCCGAGCCAAGTTTTATGTACATAGGGGGCTGGAAAAAATAGCCTTTGGCCAAGTTAGTCATCAGAAGTGTATGACACGCTTTATAATGAACCCATGATAAGGGAGTCAACATCAGCTGCATTGGGTAACATCAATGTAAAATTACCTCCCACACCTCTATTTTGGCATTGCCAATAAGAACTATCCACAGCCTCATTTTTAATGTCTGAACAAGCTCCCCCAATGTTATCATATAGACCAGACCGATGAGGGCTACAGTGGGACTGAAGAATTCCCTGACATGACCTCACGACAGACCCCAATATAGCAATGATGAGTTCACCTGCATGAGCCTTTAAGAAGAGTCTCCAAAATGGACAGACAACACCAGCTCCAAAACTACCAGACTTCTGACCCATGCCTCTTGGTAGAGTTGAGCACCATATTTGACTGTGAACATGCCAACTGTTATGGATCACCGACTATGGACCCATTATGACAACTAACCAGTTTGGCTTTGGTCTCAACCCTAAAGGTGCTATTCTGGCGTTCCCCACATATTCCCACTTTAACCCTGTACAAGGATCTAGACTTTGTTGATGGGAAGTAACAGGCAGCTATCTCCTAGAATAGTACCAGTGTAGTTGACAGCTAACCCACGCAGGTGGGAGACTCTGGCGCAAGCAACAGAAGTTCTGAATACAGAAATATCACCAAAAAAGCAAGAAAACTGCTAATACAGTCTGAACAACTACTAAGACTTGAATGCATGTTTCTGAGATTCAGACAGCACACTTGAAGCCCAGATGGTAAGAGACACAGAATAAACAGGCAGGCAGGGTGATAGTGAAGATATAGATGAGGCAGGCAGGGTGGACACTTGGCAGGAACACAGACGAGGCAGATGGACAGGGTTAACTTAAACAGGAACAGAACTGAAACTGAAAGTACTGGAACACAGACAGGAACACAGAATAACCATAGGAAAATTGCAATAGTACAAGACTATCAGAACACTTTGCTGGTTACCAGTGAACCTAAAGCTCAGGCCTCCTCTGTATGCAGGTGGGGAAGGAATTGGAAGCGTGTGCACTGGCCCTTTGAGAGGCCGGAGGCCATAAAGAGACAAAGGCTGGAACATGAGGCAGAAGCATGAAGGCAGCAGCAGAGGGACTTCGACAGCTGAACTAACACCAACCATGCACCATGGACCACCAATTTTCGTCTAGGAGATGGTCCATGTTCTGTCAAAGGTCTGGATCGGCAATTTGGAAACTCTGGTCATTGTGGTCTACTCGTTCAAACTTTAGTAGGTTGGAACCTGTCTCCTCTTGTTCTCTCACCTGTATAGATGTTGTGTTTGCCTCCAGCTTGACAATGGCATTCTCTGCACATTTCAGCTTGAAGTCGTATTCAGTGACCATCTCTTGAACTTCTGTCTGGAGGCATGAAAGAAGATACTGGTTAGGTAAGTGCACATCCCACAATGTAACGAGAAGAGTAAAGAAATACAAAAAAAAGGAAAAAAAAAACCTCTAGCTCTAAAAACAGACCCAGTGCCTTCTAATAGTGAAACGTGTCAGCCTAAGGTTTATACGTTCCACCATCAGGGGAGCACCACCAATGAGGCCAGGTGAGGCGATCTCATTAGGCAGCTCCAGGTAGGGGAAGAGGGAGGCAGTGGAAGGGCCATGGGCAATGAGAGCTTTCATTGTGACAAAGGGGTTAGGTTAAGAATTTGGTATGGGGGGGCGCCGTTTCAGTTTTTGCCTCAGGCAGCAGAAAGGCTAGGTGCACCCCTGTCCACCATGCTCATGTTTACACATTAACCTAGTAGTTTGCACGATGTTTACAGTGTTCCTTGTGCAAAATGAGACGTGAGAGCTCCCGGGACATACATGAAACATATCCATAGGCTCCCCGTTACCTGATGGAGGACAAGCGGGAGTCCTTGTGGTCTCTCTGGGCTGTATAAGTTTGAATTCCTTTTATCTACTGTTTGTACTAGAGCAGCATGCTGTACTATTCTATACAGAAGAATGCCATAAAATATGTATACTTTTTTTTCTAACACAGGGTTTATGCCATTCTTTGGCTACACATTGGCATTCTTTGGCGGCATACATGAAAAGATTGTCTTCTTCTGAAGCCTGGAAAGTACCTTAAAGGGTTAAATGGGAAAGTCACAAAAACAGCCTCAAGTTTTTTCCAATATCATAGGGAAGATCAAGGTCACCAAAAAGAACAAGCAGATCTAGGTCATACACGGGTGTTAACAGCAGCAACAAGTAATGCTACATTGTAGAAGAATTATTGTTTACAGGAGCATTTCTTAACCACTTAAAGGGAACCTGTCACCAGTTTTATGGTGTCCTAACTAAGGGCAACATAAATAAGTGACTGATTCTCTTAGAAAAATGCTGGGTCACTTTCTTTAATTGACCCAGTCAATCTGCCAACATCTTGTATTGAAAAGCTCCAGCTGATAATGATGAGTCATGAATATTCATGAGCTCCTGACTCTCTCCGCCCACCTGCTGCTGATTGACAGTTATTTTCCATATGAATCAGCAGCAGGTGGGCAGGGGAGTGGCTATAGCTCTGAATTAAATAAACGCTGGACTCAATGACCTCACGCTGGACTCAAATCAGCTCATTAGCATGTGGCATGCGGCATCTTTGTGTGTATATTATGAGGTAACCATCTGTCACACCAGTAAGTGAATACATCTAAGGTACTTTTTAGTAGTTAATGACTGTATAAAATTAGTTAGATTATAATCAAATATCCACATGACAGGTTCACTTTATGGACCACAGGTTTATACCCCCTAGTGACCAGGCCCTATTTTACAAATCGGCACTTCACAACTTTAACGGTTTATTGCGGTCATGCAACCTGTGTCACGGTGGTGAGTGGGGAAAACCCCCCACCGTGCAATAGACTGCTGCTGCAACGCCAGATAGCAGGGAACAGGGAGCTGGTCACCTCCTCACGCAACCCTACGCGCTCTCCCTGGACTCCTAGCGTATGAGCCGCCTCATAAGGTAAGGGGGCTCATACTCTCCAACCTAGGACCCTGCTATCCCTGCTACACCCTAGGCCTGATGACAGGGCAGAGAATGCCTGTGCATCCTCGACACGGATGACTGGCGTCTCCAGAGGCCCAGTAGCTGACAGGATGCAAGGCAATGGGGGAAGCCGTACGGCAGGTAAGACACAAAGCACAATAACAATGTTATCTACTCTTACCTGCCGCAGCCAAGATGGAAAGAGGCTCCGGGCTTGGAAACCCACGGTCTTGCCTTCGCTTAACCCCTCCGGGTAAGCACGCCCCTTTCGGAGCCATCACACACCATAATCAAACCTCTCAGACAAAACCCACACCACAACTACATACACCAGGTGGGGAGAGGAATGACAAACACACCGGAGGGGACAATAGACACAGCAAGGGAAACAGAATAATAAATAAGGATGGCTCACACAGACAGGATTACAAACAGCCCAGGAGCAGAGCTCCACACCAAGCTGAGCCAAATCCAAACTGAACCCTCAGAATCCAACACACCAACATATAAGGAGGCCTGAGGTCACACCCACACAGAGACACACCCAATGTTCACAACACACAGAAGGGGATTAACCCTTCCAACACCAATGGAAGGGAGGACAGCAACTAAAAGGGGAAGTGCATACAACTCAAACCCTGTGGACACCAAACAGGGAATGTGCACACATATAAAACACGTTGCCAAGGGCAACCGCACGCATGACTGTTGTCCGCGACAACCGCACCTGAGGCAACCACTAAGTGCCCCCAGCTGCGGTTGACGAACTCCAAAACGCGGGCAACCGCATGCGGCTCCCAAGGAGTCACGACCAAGACCGAGGGTCGTGACAACCTGGCACCCAAATTTATTTTACCTCCTTTTCTTCTCACAAATACAGCTTTCTTTTGGTGGTATTTGATTGCTGCTGAGATTTTTTGTTTTTCTGATATTAATTAAAATAGACCGCAATTTTCAAAAAAAAAGTGTATTTTTAACTTTTTCTGGTAAAATTGTTCAAATATAATTACATTTCTATACAAGTTTGTGTCAGGATTTATTGTACTACATGTCTTTGATTTTAAAAAATCCAATAAGTGTATATTTATTGGTTTGCGCAAAAGTTATAGCGTTTACAAACTATGGTACAAAAATGTGAATTTCCGCATTTTGAAGCAGCTCTGACTTTCTGAGCACCTGTCATGTTTATTGAGGTGCTAGAATGCCAGGATAGTATAAATACCCCCTAAATGACACTTTCTGAGGAAAAGAAATTATAATAAAGTTTCCATTTCTGCTAACTTCTGGCAAAAAAATAATAAAATCTCCCACGGACTCACTATGCCCCTCAGTGAATACCTTGGGGTGTCTACTTTCCAAAATGGGGTAATTTGTGGGGTGTGTTTACTGTTCTGGCATTTTGGGCGGGGCTAAATTGTGAGCAACCCTGTAAAGCCTAAAGGTACTCGTTGGACTTTCGACCCCTTTACGCACCTAGGCTGCAAAAAAGTGTCACACATGTGGTATCGCCGTACTCAGAAGAAGTAGGGCAATGTGTTTTGGGGTGTCTTTTTACATATACCCATGCTGGGTGAGAGAAATATCTCTGTAAATTGACAACTTTGTATAAGATATTGAGATATTTCTCACACACAGTATGGGTATATGTAAAAATACACACCAAAACACATTGCCCTACTTCTTCTGAGTACGGCGATACCACATGTGTGACACTTTTTTGCAGCCTAGGTGTGCAAAGGGGCCCAAATTCCAATGAGTACTTTTAGGATTTCACAGGGCATTTTAACGCATTTGGATTCCAAACTACTTCTCACGCTTTAGGGCCCCTAAAATGCCAGGGCAGTATAACTACCCCACAAGTGACCCCATTTTGGAAAGAAGACACCCCAAAGTATTCCGTGAGGGGCATGGCGAGTTCATAGAAGATTTTTTTGGGCACAATTTAGCGGAAAATTATATATATATATATATATATATATATATATATTTATTTATTTATTTTTTTATTTTGTTTCTTACAAAGTCTCATATTCCACTAACTTGTGACAAAAAATAAAATTTTACATGAACTCACCATACCCCTCACGGAATACCTTGGGGTGTCTTCTTTCCAAAATGGGGTCACTTGTGGGTATTTATACTGCCCTGGAATTTTAGATGCCCTAAAGCGTGAGAAGTAGTTTGGAATCCAAATGCGTAAAAATGCCCTGTGAAATCCTAAAGGTAGTCATTGGAATTTGGGCCCCTTGGCGCACCTAGGCTGTATCGCTGTACTCAGGAGAAGTAGGGAAATGTGTTTTGGGGTGTACATATACCCATGCTGGGTGAGAGAAATATCTCTGTAAATTGACAACTTTGTATAAACAAATGGAAAAAGTTGTCATCTACAGAGATATTTCTCTCACCCAGCATGGGTATATATAAAAATACACCCCCAAAACACATTGCTCTACTTCTCCTGAGTACGGCGATACCACATGTGTGACACTTTTTTGCAGCCTAGGTGGGCAAAGGGGCCCAAATTCCAATGAGTACCTTTTAGGAGGGCATTTTTTGTTTTTTGTTCTTAGTTTTTCCTCACAAAGTCTCACTTTCCGCTAACTTGTGACAAAAAGTTAAATCTTTAATGGACTCAATATGCCCCTCAGCGAATACCTTGGGGTGTCTTCTTTCCAAAATGGGGTCAGTTGTGGGGTGTTTGTACTGCCCTGGCATTTGAGGGTCTTTGCAATCATTACATGTATGGCCAGCATTAGGAGTTTCTGCTATTCTCCTTATATTGAGCATACAGGTAATGAGATTTTTTTTTTTCGTTCAGCCTCTGGGCTGAAAGAAAAAATGAACGGCACAGATTTCTTCATTCGCATCGATCAATGTGGATGAAAAAATCTCTGCCAAAAAATGTGCAAAAAAAAAAAAGAGGGGAAAGGACATAGGAGTGCTTGCGAAGTAAAGCTGTGATTGCTAATAAAGATCCAAAAAGCTCCAAAGTGATCTTTATAGCGCCGCAGCTATTTTACGGTGTTTTTGCAGTGATCAGAAAAAAAAAATTCTGTCACTGCGGTGGGGCGGACTGAACGCAAGTGTGCGCACAAGATCAGGCCTGATCGGGTGAACACTGCATTTTTTGTAGAGCCTAAGGTGACCCTAATGTACTGATATAGATCTGATTGCGATCAGTCTTGATCACTTACAGATACTATATAGTACTAGTGCTGATTAGCGACAGCGATGACGCTAAACAACGACTAATCAGTGACTGCGGTGCGGTGGGCTGGGCGCTAACTACCTAACAAGTAGCTAAGTAACTGGCGGTGATAAGGGACCCCTAGGCCCCTTTCACACGGGCGAGTATTCCGCGCGGATGCGATGCGTGAGGTGAACGCATTGCACTCGCACTGAATCCCGACCCATTCATTTCTATGGGGCTGTTCACACGAGCGGTGATTTTCACGCATCACTTATGCGTTGCGTGAAAATCGCAGCATGCTCTATTTTGTGCGTTTTTCACGTAACGCAGGCCCCATAGAAATGAATGGGGTTGTGTGAAAATCGCAAGCATCCACAAGCAAGTGCGGATGCGGTGCGATTTTCACGCACGGTTGCTAGGAGACGATCGGGATGGGGACCCGATCATTATTATTTTCCCTTATAACATGTTTATAAGGGAAAACAATAGCATTCTGAATACAGAATGCATAGTACAATAGGGCTGAACCCAAGCTTCTTCTGTGAAGAAGTTCGGGTTTGGGTACCAAACATGCGCGATTTTTCTCACGCAAGTGCAAAACGCATTACAATGTTTTGCACTCGTGCCGAAAAATCGCGCGTGTTCCCACAACGCACCCGCACATTTTCCCGCAACGCCCGTTTGAAAGAGGCCTTAGGCCCCATTCACACATCTGCAATTCTGTTCCGCATTTTGCGGAACGGAATTGCGGACCCATTCATTTCTATGGGGACAGACTTTGTCCCACTCGGATCCGGAATTGCGGATCTGCACTTCCGGGTCCGCACTTCCGCTCCGCAAAAATATAGTACATGTCCTATTCTTGTCCGCAATTGCAATATATAGTTCTGGCAATGTGTGGATCCGCGAAATGCGGAAAGCACATTGCCGGTGTCCATGTTTTGCGGATCCATGGATCCGCAAAACACATACAGATGTCTGAATGGAGCCTTACAGGGGGGTGATCAATGACAGGGGGGTGATCATGGAGTCTATATGGGGTGATCAGGGGTTAATAAGTGACAGGGGGGTGTAGTGTAGTGATTGGTGCTACTTACTGAGCTACCTGTGTCCTCTGGTGGTCGATCCAAGCAAAAGGGACCACCAGAGGACCAGATAGCAGGTATATCAGACGCTATTAACAAAACAGCGTCTAATATACCTTTCTGATGCAATTTTTTAAACATCTACAGCCTGCCAGCGAATGATCAGCGCTGGCAGGCTGTAGTCTAACATCTCAGCTCCGCGCCGCTGTGAACGTGCGCGCGTTCACGCGGAATCTTGGGTCTCACGAGATGACGCCAGTAGGCGTCACTGAGACCTGAGAGCGCCGCCGTCCTGACGCGTGTGTGATTAGGACAGGTTTTGTGTGTACTAATAGGACGGCCGCCATTTTATTCCCCCTGGTAATTGCTCCACAGACTAAACAAGCCATTATAACTAATTAAAGGTATTTGGGAATCTCTTTATAATAAGGTAATATTTATGTATTTTCATTATCTTAATTCCCAGAGACCCCTTTAAGAAGAAGGGTAAGGTGTAGCTTAGCGCAGTTCATCCAGCAGGAGATCAGTAGTAGCTCTGCAATATGGAGACTACTAATATTACTGAAGAAACAACCTGGCATAACGCTCTTTAGTACATCGCAGCCATATCAGTCTTCTGGATATTCTTCTCTGTCCACAGTAGTGTTCAAGGGGTGTGAGGTAATCCGCACCTGCCTACCACCGCCCGAATTTATACATTGTGGCAGTAAACTGTTACTGCTGCAGATCGCTGTGGTCGTGCTGTCACTAGACATCTGTGGTCACAGTAAAGATCACAAAAAAAATTAATTAAAAAATACATTTATTTTAAAAAAAGTAAATAAAAAAGTAAAAGCTATAGTTATTAGTTTTAGTAAAAGTATGGCAAGCTACGTACACACACAATTTTCCCTTTTTTCTTTCATTACAAACATAGATGCATGACGGCATAGGTAGGTTTAGCGTAGGAACTGCCTGAACCGAGACGCTGGGTAGGTGGGCACAGATGTATTTTGATGAAAATGTATTTAACAAGTGTCTCAGATTTTATTACTAGAGTCCATATGTTATGTTGCATCTATTACTATATTCTTGTACATAGGAGCAGTATCATAGTAGTTATATTCTTGTACATAGGAGCAGTATTATAGTAGTTATATTCTTGTACATAGGAGGTAGTATTATAGTATTTATATTCTTGTACATAGGAGCAGTATTATAATAGTTATATTCTTGTACATAGGAGCAGTATTATAGTAGTTATATTCTTGTACATAGGAGCAGTATTAGAGTAGTTATATTCTTGTACATAGGAGCAGTATTATAGTAGTTATATTCTTGTACATAGGAGGCAGTATTATAGTAGTTATATTCTTGTACATAGGAGCAGTATTATAGTAGTTATATTCTTGTACATAGGAGCAGTATTATAGTAGTTATATTCTTGTACATAGGAGCAGTATTATAGTAGTTATATCCTTGTACATAGGAGCAGTATTATAGTAGTTCTATTCTTGTACATAGGAGCAGTATTATAGTAGTTATATTCTTGTACATAGGAGCAGTATTATAGTAGTTATATTCTTGTACATAGGAGCAGTATTATAGTAGTTATATTCTTGTACATAGGAGCAGTATTGTAGTAGTTATATTCTTGTACATAGGAGGCAGTATTATAGTAGTTATATTCTTGTACATAGGAGCAGTATTATAGTAGTTATATTCTTGTATATAGGAGCAGTATTATAGTAGTTATATTCTTGTACATAGGAGCAGTATTATAGTAGTTATATTCTTGCACATAGGAGCAGTATTATAGTAGTTATATTCTTGTACATAGGAGCAGTATTATAGTAGTTATATTCTTTGACAATTCTCTTTTTATTGAAAAGCATAATAAAAATGCATACCACAACGGTTTACAATGATGTAGGCAATAGTATACAGCTTTGACATTCCAGGCGTAAATCACAGTATCCTGACAGTACAGAGAAAGGTATTTAAAGTACAAATCCAACTTCTAGTTGACACAAACAAATATATCTGTCATGACTCAAGTGCAGGTGGAATAGACACAATCTACTGACTAACTGTCCATCATAAGCTGCAACTACCTATCACAAATTTGCCTAGTACTTTGTAGTATGACAGGTGAGCAATCTGACACAAGAATCGAGGAGAAAAAAGGGGGGGGGGAAGAAAGGAGGGAAGACCGGGGAGTAAGGAGAAAAGGACAAACAGTGGATAAGAAGGGTGGGAAAAACGTGGGGAAGGGAACCAAAATTGGCCTTCTGTCCATGGCTTATGGCCACTAACAACCTATCCAATAACGAGAGTACGCACTAAATGCACCTATAGGTATAAGCAATAAAAGTACGATAGCTAAGCACAGACAATCCTATGAATCAGTGATAAATGTATAGTAGGTCAATCCGAAACAACACACTTTGCAGTGTCGCTAGTGGTCTCTTGTGTCACGTGTCTACTCGTTCGGTCACCCCTAAACATGAACCAAGGTGTCCAAAGCTTTATGTAAATATTGTGTTTCCTGTCCTCCCAACTCGCCAATTCTTCCATACGACAAATATGGTCCACTTTATTAAGCCACACCTCCACAGTAGGGGGTTCTGTGCGCAACCAGTGTTGTGGGATGACCAATCTTGCAGCCTGAAGTAGGTGAGTGGTCAAACACCTTTTTGAGGGTGAGAAAGTAGGAGTTGGAAGCCACAGGAGCACAAGGGTAGGGGGCACCTCCACGGTGACGTGTGTTATTTTCTGAATGGTGGACAAGACCCCCTCCCAAAATGGCCGAATCTTGGGGCAAAACCAGAAGATGTGAGATAAAGTGCCTGTGGTGTCTAGGCACCTCCAGCATTTATCATCCTGTCTCATTCCTCTAATGAACATTTGCTTCGGAGTATGATACCATTGGGTAAGGACTTTGTATGTATGTTCCTGAATCCAGGTGCATCTAGAAAAGCCATGAGAATGCGCATGTATGCGCATATCAGTCTCACTCAGCACTACCTCTAGTTCAGCAGCCCAATGCCTCAAATATTGTGGCATTCCAGGGGAGCGGGGACTAACCAAGGTCAAATAGCACAGGGAAATGAGCTTGCGAGGGATGGTCTCAAACGTCAAGAGTTTCTCGAACCAAGTCTGGGTAGGATTGTGTCTGTTACTTCCTATCAGTGGCTTGGAAACTGAATTAAGCTCAATCAGATCTAGGAAATTGCAGGAGCTTATAAGTAGAGTTGAGCGAACACCTGGATGTTCGGGTTCGAGAAGTTCGGCCGAACATCCCGGAAATGTTCGGGTTCGGGATCCGAACCCGATCCGAACTTCGTCCCGAACCCGAACCCCATTGAAGTCAATGGGGACCCGAACTTTTCGGCACTAAAAAGGCTGTAAAACAGCCCAGGAAAGAGCTAGAGGGCTGCAAAAGGCAGCAACATGTAGGTAAATCCCCTGCAAACAAATGTGGATAGGGAAATGAATTAAAATAAAAATTAAATAAATAAAAATTAACCAAAATCAATTGGAGAGAGGTTCCATAGCAGAGAATCTGGCTTCCCGTCACCCACCACTGGAACAGTCCATTCTCAGATATTTAGGCCCCGGCACCCAGGCAGAGGAGAGAGGTCCCGTAACAGAGAATCTGTCTTCATGTCAGCAGAGAATTAGTCTGCATGTCATAGCAGAGAATGAGGCTTCACGTCAGCCACCACTGCAACAGTCCATTGGCATATATTTAGGCCCAGCACACACACAGGCAGAGGAGAGAGGTCCCGTAACAGAGAATCTGGCTTCATGTCAGCAGAGAATCAGTCTGCATGTCATAGCAGAGAATCAGGCTTCACGTCAGCCACCACTGCAACAGTCCATTGTCATAAATTTAGGCCCAGCACCCAGGCAGAGGAGAGAGGTCCCGTAACAGAGAATCTGGCTTCATGTCAGCAGAGAATCAGTCTTCATATCATAGCAGAGAATCAGGCTTCACGTCACCCACCACTGTAAGAGTCAATTTTCATAAATTTAGGCCCAGAACCCAGGCAGAGGAGAAAGGTCCCGTAACAGACAATCTGGCTTCATGTCAGCAGAGAATCAGTCTTCATATCATAGCAGAGAATCAGGCTTCACGTCACCCACCACTGTAAGAGTCAATTTTCATAAATTTAGGCCCAGAACCCAGGCAGAGGAGAAAGGTCCCGTAACAGACAATCTGGCTTCATGTCAGCAGAGAATCAGTCTTCATATCATAGCAGAGAATCAGGCTTCACGTCACCCACCACTGTAAGAGTCAATTTTCATAAATTTAGGCCCAGAACCCAGGCAGAGGAGAAAGGTCCCGTAACAGACAATCTGGCTTCATGTCAGCAGAGAATCAGTCTTCATATCATAGCAGAGAATCAGGCTTCACGTCACCCACCACTGTAAGAGTCAATTTTCATAAATTTAGGCCCAGAACCCAGGCAGAGGAGAAAGGTCCCGTAACAGACAATCTGGCTTCATGTCAGCAGAGAATCAGTCTTCATATCATAGCAGAGAATCAGGCTTCACGTCACCCACCACTGTAAGAGTCAATTTTCATAAATTTAGGCCCAGAACCCAGGCAGAGGAGAAAGGTCCCGTAACAGACAATCTGGCTTCATGTCAGCAGAGAATCAGTCTTCATATCATAGCAGAGAATCAGGCTTCACGTCACCCACCACTGTAAGAGTCAATTTTCATAAATTTAGGCCCAGAACCCAGGCAGAGGAGAAAGGTCCCGTAACAGACAATCTGGCTTCATGTCAGCAGAGAATCAGTCTTCATATCATAGCAGAGAATCAGGCTTCACGTCACCCACCACTGTAAGAGTCAATTTTCATAAATTTAGGCCCAGAACCCAGGCAGAGGAGAAAGGTCCCGTAACAGACAATCTGGCTTCATGTCAGCAGAGAATCAGTCTTCATATCATAGCAGAGAATCAGGCTTCACGTCACCCACCACTGTAAGAGTCAATTTTCATAAATTTAGGCCCAGAACCCAGGCAGAGGAGAAAGGTCCCGTAACAGACAATCTGGCTTCATGTCAGCAGAGAATCAGTCTTCATATCATAGCAGAGAATCAGGCTTCACGTCACCCACCACTGTAAGAGTCAATTTTCATAAATTTAGGCCCAGAACCCAGGCAGAGGAGAAAGGTCCCGTAACAGACAATCTGGCTTCATGTCAGCAGAGAATCAGTCTTCATATCATAGCAGAGAATCAGGCTTCACGTCACCCACCACTGTAAGAGTCAATTTTCATAAATTTAGGCCCAGAACCCAGGCAGAGGAGAAAGGTCCCGTAACAGACAATCTGGCTTCATGTCAGCAGAGAATCAGTCTTCATATCATAGCAGAGAATCAGGCTTCACGTCACCCACCACTGTAAGAGTCAATTTTCATAAATTTAGGCCCAGAACCCAGGCAGAGGAGAAAGGTCCCGTAACAGACAATCTGGCTTCATGTCAGCAGAGAATCAGTCTTCATATCATAGCAGAGAATCAGGCTTCACGTCACCCACCACTGTAAGAGTCAATTTTCATAAATTTAGGCCCAGAACCCAGGTAGAGGAGAAAGGTCCCGTAACAGACAATCTGGCTTCATGACAGCAGAGAATCAGTCTGCATGTCATAGCAGAGAATCAGGCTTCACGTCAGCCACCACTGCAACAGTCCATTGTCATAAATTTAGGCCCAGCACCCAGGCAGAGGAGAGAGGTCCCGTAACAGAGGATCTGGCTTCATGTCAGCAGAGAATCAGTCTGCATGTCATAGCAGAGAATGAGGCTTCACGTCAGCCACCACTGCAACAGTCCATTGGCATATATTTAGGCCCAGCACACACACAGGCAGAGGAGAGAGGTCCCGTAACAGACAATCTGGCTTCATGTCAGCAGAGAATTAGTCTGCATGTCATAGCAGAGAATGAGGCTTCACGTCACCCACCACTGCAACAGTCCATTGGCATATATTCAGGCCCAGCACCCAGGCAGAGGAGAGAGGTCCCGTAACAGAGGATCTGGCTTCATGTCAGCAGAGAATCAGTCTGCATGTCATAGCAGAGAATGAGGCTTCACGTCAGCCACCACTGCAACAGTCCATTGTCATAAATTTAGGCCCAGCACCCAGGCAGAGGAGAGAGGTCCCGTAAAAGAGGATCTGGCTTCATGTCAGCAGAGAATCAGTCTGCATGTCATAGCAGAGAATCAGGCTTCACGTCAGCCACCACTGCAACAGTCCATTGTCATAAATTTAGGCCCAGCACCCAGGCAGAGGAGAGAGGTCCCGTAACAGAGGATCTGGCTTCATGTCAGCAGAGAATCAGTCTGCATGTCATAGCAGAGAATCAGGCTTCACGTCAGCCACCACTGCAACAGTCCATTGTCATAAATTTAGGCCCAGCACCCAGGCAGAGGAGAGAGGTCCCGTAACAGAGGATCTGGCTTCATGTCAGCAGAGAATCAGTCTGCATGTCATAGCAGAGAATCAGGCTTCACGTCAGCCACCACTGCAACAGTCCATTGTCATAAATTTAGGCCCAGCACCCAGGCAGAGGAGAGAGGTCCCGTAACAGACAATCTGGCTTCATGTCAGCAGAGAATTAGTCTGCATGTCATAGCAGAGAATCAGGCTTCATGTCAGCCACCACTGCAACAGTCCATTGGCATATATTTAGGCCTAGCACACAGGCAGAGGAGAGGTTCATTCAACTTTGGGTAGCATCGCAATATAATGGTAAAATGAAAATAAAAATAGGATTGAATGAGGAAGTGCCCTGGAGTCCAATAATATATGGTTATGGGGAGGTAGTTAATGTCTAATCTGGACAAGGGACGGACAGGTCCTGTGGGATCCATGCCTGGTTCATTTTTATGAACGTCAGCTTGTCCACATTGGCTGTAGACAGGCGGCTGCGTTTGTCTGTAATGACGCCCCCTGCCGTGCTGAATACACGTTCAGACAAAACGCTGGCTGCCGGGCAGGCCAGCACCTCCAAGGCATAAAAGGCTAGCTCTGGCCACGTGGACAATTTAGAGACCCAGAAGTTGAATGGGGCCGAACCATCAGTCAGTACGTGGAGGGGTGTGCACACGTACTGTTCCACCATGTTAGTGAAATGTTGCCTCCTGCTAACACGTTGCGTATCAGGTGGTGGTGCAGTTAGCTGTGGCGTGTTGACAAAAGTTTTCCACATCTCTGCCATGCTAACCCTGCCCTCAGAGGAGCTGGCCGTGACACAGCTGCCTTGGCGACCTCTTGCTCCTCCTCTGCCTTGGCCTTGGGCTTCCACTTGTTCCCCTGTGACATTTGGGAATGCTCTCAGTAGCGCGTCTACCAACGTGCGCTTGTACTCGCGCATCTTCCTATCACGCTCCAGTGCAGGAAGTAAGGTGGGCACATTGTCTTTGTAGCGTGGATCCAGCAGGGTGGCAACCCAGTAGTCCGCACAGGTTAAAATGTGGGCAACTCTGCTGTCGTTGCGCAGGCACTGCAGCATGTAGTCGCTCATGTGTGCCAGGCTGCCCAGGGGTAAGGACAAGCTGTCCTCTGTGGGAGGCGTATCGTCATCGTCCTGCCTTTCCCCCCAGCCACGCACCAGTGATGGACCCGAGCTGCGTTGGGTGCCACCCCGCTGTGACCATGCTTCATCCTCATCCTCCTCCACCTCCTCCTCATCCTCGTCCTCCTCGTCCTCCAGTAGTGGGCCCTGGCTGGCCACATTTGTACCTGGCCTCTGCTGTTGCAAAAAACCTCCCTCTGAGTCACTTCGAAGAGACTGGCCTGAAAGTGCTAAAAATGACCCCTCTTCCTCATCCTCCTCCTCCTCCTCCTGGGCCACCTCCTGTTCCATCATCGCCCTAAGTGTTTTCTCAAGGAGACATAGAAGTGGTATTGTAACGCTGATAACGGCGTCATCGCCACTGGCCATGTTGGTGGAGTACTCGAAACAGCGCAACAGGGCACACAGGTCTCGCATGGAGGCCCAGTCATTGGTGGTGAAGTGGTGCTGTTCTGTAGTGCGACTGACCCGTGCGTGCTGCAGCTGAAACTCCACTATGGCCTGCTGCTGCTCGCACAGTCTGTCCAGCATGTGCAAGGTGGAGTTCCACCTGGTGGGCACGTCGCATATGAGGCGGTGAGCGGGAAGGCCGAAGTTACGCTGTAGCGCAGACAGGCGAGCAGCGGCAGGATGTGAACGCCGGAAGCGCGAACAGACGGCCCGCACTTTATGCAGCAGCTCTGACATGTCGGGGTAGTTGTGAATGAACTTCTGCACCACCAAATTCAGCACATGCGCCAAGCAAGGGATGTGCGTCAAATTGGCTAGTCCCAGAGCTGCAACGAGATTTCGCCCATTATCACACACCACCAGGCCGGGCTTGAGGCTCACCGGCAGCAACCACTCGTCGGTCTGTTGTTCAATACCCCGCCACAACTCCTGTGCGGTGTGGGGCCTGTCCCCCAAACATATGAGTTTCAGAATGGCCTGCTGACGTTTACCCCGGGCTGTGCTGAAGTTGGTGGTGAAGGTGTGTGGCTGACTGGATGAGCAGGTGGAAGAAGAGGAGGAGGAAGCCGAGAAGGAGGAGGTGGCAACAGGAGGCAAAGAATGTTGCCCTGCGATCCTTGGCGGCGGCAGGACGTGCGCCAAACAGCTCTCCGCCTGGGGCCCAGCTGCCACTACATTTACCCAGTGTGCAGTTAGGGAGATATAGCGTCCCTGGCCGTGCTTACTGGTCCACGTATCTGTGGTTAGGTGGACCTTGCTACAGATGGCGTTGCGCAGTGCACACTTGATTTTATCGGATACTTGGTTGTGCAGGGAAGGCACGGCTCTCTTGGAGAAGTAGTGCCGGCTGGGAACAACATACTGTGGGACAGCAAGCGACATGAGCTGTTTGAAGCTGTCTGTGTCCACCAGCCTAAATGACAGCATTTCATAGGCCAGTAGTTTAGAAATGCTGGCATTCAGGGCCAGGGATCGAGGGTGGCTAGGTGGGAATTTACGCTTTCTATCAAATGTTTGTGAGATGGAGAGCTGAACGCTGGCGTGTGACATGGTTGAGACGCTTGGTGACGGAGGTGGTGGTGGTGGTGTTGGTGGTACATCCCCTGTTTGCTGGGCGGCAGGTGCCAACGTTCCTCCAGAGGCGGAGGAAGAGGCCGAGGCGGCAGCAGCAGAATAGGCCGAGGCGGCAGCAGCAGAAGAGGTAGCAGGGGGAGCCTGAGTGACTTCCTTGGTTTTAAGGTGTTTACTCCACTGCAGTTCATGCTTTGCATGCAGGTGCCTGGTCATGCAGGTTGTGCTCAGGTTCAGAACGTTAATGCCTCGCTTCAGGCTCTGATGGCACAGCGTGCAAACCACTCGGGTCTTGTCGTCAGCACATTGTTTGAAGAAGTGCCATGCCAGGGAACTCCTTGAAGCTGCCTTTGGGGTGCTCGGTCCCAGATGGCGGCGGTCAGTAGCAGGCGGAGTCTCTTGGCGGCGGGTGTTCTGCTTTTGCCCACTGCTCCCTCTTTTGCTACGCTGTTGGCTCGGTCTCACCACTGCCTCTTCCTCCGAACTGTGAAAGTCAGTGGCACGACCTTCATTCCATGTGGGGTCTAGGACCTCATCGTCCCCTGCATCGTCTTCCACCCAGTCTTGATCCCTGACCTCCTGTTCAGTCTGCACACTGCAGAAAGACGCAGCAGTTGGCACCTGTGTTTCGTCATCATCAGAGACATGCTGAGGTGGTATTCCCATGTCCTCATCATCAGGAAACATAAGTGGTTGTGCGTCAGTGCATTCTATGTCTTTCACCGCTGGGGAAGGGCTAGGTGGATGCCCTTGGGAAACCCTGCCAGCGGAGTCTTCAAACAGCATAAGAGACTGCTGCATAACTTGAGGCTGAGACAGTTTCCCTGGTATGCATGGGGGTGATGTGACAGACTGATGGGGTTGGTTTTCAGGCGCCATCTGTGCGCTTTCTGCAGAAGACTGGGTGGGAGATAATGTGAACGTGCTGGATCCACTGTCGGCCACCCAATTGACTAATGCCTGTACCTGCTCAGGCCTTACCATCCTTAGAACGGCATTGGGCCCCACCATATATCGCTGTAAATTCTGGCGGCTACTGGGACCTGAGGTAGTTGGTACACTAGGACGTGTGGATGTGGCAGAACGGCCACGTCCTCTCCCAGCACCAGAGGGTCCACTAACACCACCACGACCATGTCCACGTCCGCGTCCCTTACTAGATGTTTTTCTCATTGTTATGGTTCACCACAACAACAAATATATTATTTGGCCCAATGTATTGTATTCAAATTCAGCGGGATATAAATTTGAGGCCTAGTATTTAGGCGCTGGGTGACCGGTATGGATTTAGTGACAGAATTAGACTTGGAAATGCACAGAAGCGTGTGTGTGAAGTTATTCTGAATGACCCAATGTGCACCTTGAATATTATATACCCTTTTTGGGATAGATTTCAAATAGCTCTGATATAGCAGGAACCACTAAATTATGAAATTGCTAAATTGGGAATTGTACTTCAACCCAGAACAAAAAATGTGCTTTGACGGGCACTAAATAACTTTCCCAGCTACAACAGGACAGCGGTAACGAGAGATTTAGAGGGATTTAAATTTGAGGCCTAGTATTTAGGCGCTGGGTCACCGGTATGGATTTAGTGACAGAATTAGACTTGGAAATGCACAGAAGCGTGTGTGTGAAGTTATTCTGAATGACCCTATGTGCACCTTCAATATTATATACCCTTTTAGGGATAGATTTCAAATAGCTCTGATATAGCAGAAACCACTAAATTATGAAATTGCTAAATTGGGAATTGTACTTCAACCCAGAACAAAAAATGTGCTTTGACGGACACTAAATATCTTGCCCAGCAACAACAGTACAGCGGTGGGTAACGAGAGATTTAGAGGGATTTAAATTTGAGGCCTAGTATTTAGGCGCTGGGTCACCGGTATGGATTTAGTGACAGAATTAGACTTGGAAATGCACAGAAGCGTGTGTGTGAAGTTATTCTGAATGACCCAATGTGCACCTTCAATATTATATACCCTTTTAGGGATAGATTTCAAATAGCTCTGATATAGCAGAAACCACTAAATTATGAAATTGCTAAATTGGGAATTGTACTTCAACCCAGAACAAAAAATGTGCTTTGACGGACACTAAATATCTTGCCCAGCAACAACAGTACAGCGGTAACGAGAGATTTAGAGGGATTTAAATTTGAGGCCTAGTATTTAGGCGCTGGGTGACAGGTATGGGTTTAGTGACAGAATTAGACTTGGAAATACACAGTAGCGGGTGTGTGTGAAGTTATTCTGAATGACCCAATGTGCACCTTCAATATTATATACCCTTTTTGGGATAGATTTCAAATAGCTCTGATATAGCAGGAACCACTAAATTATGAAATTGCTAAATTGGGAATTGTACTTCAACCCAGAACAAAAAATGTGCTTTGACGGACACTAAATATCTTGCCCAGCAACAACAGTACAGCGGTAACGAGAGATTTAGCGGGATATAAATTTGAGGCCTAGTATTTAGGCGCTGGGTCACCGGTATGGATTTAGTGACAGAATTAGACTTGGAAATGCACAGAAGCGTGTGTGTGAAGTTATTCTGAATGACCCTATGTGCACCTTCAATATTATATACCCTTTTAGGGATAGATTTCAAATAGCTCTGATATAGCAGAAACCACTAAATTATGAAATTGCTAAATTGGGAATTGTACTTCAACCCAGAACAAAAAATGTGCTTTGACGGACACTAAATATCTTGCCCAGCAACAACAGTACAGCGGTGGGTAACGAGAGATTTAGAGGGATTTAAATTTGAGGCCTAGTATTTAGGCGCTGGGTCACCGGTATGGATTTAGTGACAGAATTAGACTTGGAAATGCACAGAAGCGTGTGTGTGAAGTTATTCTGAATGACCCAATGTGCACCTTCAATATTATATACCCTTTTAGGGATAGATTTCAAATAGCTCTGATATAGCAGAAACCACTAAATTATGAAATTGCTAAATTGGGAATTGTACTTCAACCCAGAACAAAAAATGTGCTTTGACGGACACTAAATATCTTGCCCAGCAACAACAGTACAGCGGTAACGAGAGATTTAGAGGGATTTAAATTTGAGGCCTAGTATTTAGGCGCTGGGTGACAGGTATGGGTTTAGTGACAGAATTAGACTTGGAAATACACAGTAGCGGGTGTGTGTGAAGTTATTCTGAATGACCCAATGTGCACCTTCAATATTATATACCCTTTTAGGGATAGATTCCAAATAGCTCTGATATAGCAGAAACCACTAAATTATGAAATTGCTAAATTGGGAATTGTACTTCAACCCAGAACAAAAAATGTGCTTTGACGGACACTAAATATCTTGCCCAGCAACAACAGTACAGCGGTAACGAGAGATTTAGAGGGATTTAAATTTGAGGCCTAGTATTTAGGCGCTGGGTCACCGGTATGGATTTAGTGACAGAATTAGACTTGGAAATGCACAGAAGCGTGTGTGTGAAGTTATTCTGAATGACCCTATGTGCACCTTCAATATTATATACCCTTTTAGGGATAGATTTCAAATAGCTCTGATATAGCAGAAACCACTAAATTATGAAATTGCTAAATTGGGAATTGTACTTCAACCCAGAACAAAAAATGTGCTTTGACGGACACTAAATATCTTGCCCAGCAACAACAGTACAGCGGTGGGTAACGAGAGATTTAGAGGGATTTAAATTTGAGGCCTAGTATTTAGGCGCTGGGTCACCGGTATGGATTTAGTGACAGAATTAGACTTGGAAATGCACAGAAGCGTGTGTGTGAAGTTATTCTGAATGACCCAATGTGCACCTTCAATATTATATACCCTTTTAGGGATAGATTTCAAATAGCTCTGATATAGCAGAAACCACTAAATTATGAAATTGCTAAATTGGGAATTGTACTTCAACCCAGAACAAAAAATGTGCTTTGACGGACACTAAATATCTTGCCCAGCAACAACAGTACAGCGGTAACGAGAGATTTAGAGGGATTTAAATTTGAGGCCTAGTATTTAGGCGCTGGGTGACAGGTATGGGTTTAGTGACAGAATTAGACTTGGAAATACACAGTAGCGGGTGTGTGTGAAGTTATTCTGAATGACCCAATGTGCACCTTCAATATTATATACCCTTTTAGGGATAGATTCCAAATAGCTCTGATATAGCAGGAACCACTAAATTATGAAATTGCTAAATTGGGAATTGTACTTCAACCCAGAACAAAAAATGTGCTTTGACGGACACTAAATATCTTGCCCAGCAACAACAGTACAGCGGTAACGAGAGATTTAGAGGGATTTAAATTTGAGGCCTAGTATTTAGGCGCTGGGTGACAGGTATGGGTTTAGTGACAGAATTAGACTTGGAAATACACAGTAGCGGGTGTGTGTGAAGTTATTCTGAATGACCCAATGTGCACCTTCAATATTATATACCCTTTTTGGGATAGATTTCAAAGAGCTCTGATATAGCAGGAACCACTAAATTATGAAATTGCTAAATTGGGAATTGTATTTCAACCCAGAACAAGAAATGTGCTTGAACGGACACTAAATAACTCGCCCAGCTACAGCACTAGGGACAGATTTAGCTGGATATAAATTTGAGGCCTAGTATTTAGGCGCTGGGTGACCGGTATGGATTTAGTGACAGAATTAGACTGGGATATGGCCAAAAAATAAACAGACTATTGCTGGTTAAATGCACTTGGTGTGACAGCTTCACCCTGATGTAGGCTTTAGCCAAAAAACAACCACACCATTGAGGGTTAAATGCACTTGGTGACAGGCGCAGCTTGCCCCTGATTTTGTATATGGCCAAAAAATGAACAGACTATTGCTGGTTAAATGCACTTGGTGTGACAGCTTCACCCTGATGTAGGCTTTAGCCAAAAAACAACCACACCATTGAGGGTTAAATGCACTTGGTGACAGGCGCAGCTTGCCCCTGATTTTGTATATGGCCAAAAAATGAACAGACTATTGCTGGTTAAATGCACTTGGTGTCACAGCTTCACCCTGATGTAGGCTTTAGCCAAAAAACAACCACACCATTGAGGGTTAAATGCACTTGGTGACAGGCGCAGCTTGCCCCTGATTTTGTATATGGCCAAAAAATGAACAGACTATTGCTGGTTAAATGCACTTGGTGTGACAGCTTCACCCTGATGTAGGCTTTAGCCAAAAAACAACCACACCATTGAGGGTTAAATGCACTTGGTCGCAGCTTGTGCTGGCGCACCACAAGACACAAAATGGCCGCCGATCACCCCAGAAAAATGAGACTGACAAACGGTCTGTGCAGCCTAAAAACAGTGAGCAATTGAGGATCAGCAGCTCAATGATCCACAGCTGCAGATCGATCAGTTAATCAAGTC